>NW_022610524.1:0-55066 GCF_000309985.2 Brassica rapa
ATCATCAAGCTCATTTCCTCTTCAAACACATAGTCATCGGATCACGTCCTCCAAAGACTTCCGACCGAACCGCGGCACTCGCGAAAGTCACCCACCGAGGTGAAGGCGTTCTTGAGGTTCCCATACTCAACCTGGAATTGAGACGAACGAGTCTTCATCACCTCGACGATTTCCCTTTTGCCTTTCCTTTCCGCTTTGCGGATTGCCCGTGCATGATAACGAGTAAGTTGCGCTTCTCGCTCCAACATCTCGCCTTGCACACGAGCAAGATCCCGCTCCGCTTTCTCCGCTTTGAAGCGGTAGACCATGGCTTCTCTATGGCCCGCCTTAATGGCACGCCCCGGCAAGCTCCGCCCTGCAAATCGATTGACATGTTTAAAAATATATACATAGGACAATCACCAAAAAAATTCTCAAAAAACTTAACCCCATTGATGATGAGGAGATCCTTCGCAACGACTCTCGGCCTCGCTGATTCTTTCGTAGGAGGAGGAGCATTGAAACCCGGTGGCAGACCAGCGAAGAAATCGTCGAAATCTGGAATAGGGGCCTCGCTCGAACCACTCCCATCGCCGTAAGCAAGGTTCGGATCCCATCCTGGAAGCATAGAGTCATCCATCGAAAACTCTATGTCGCCAAGAACGACATCTTTTCCCTTCCAAGAGCTCGACTCCGGCATAGCTGTTGGAGCTTCGACGGGATTCTGGTCGTCAGGTTCGGAGACGCTTCCCGTGTCCGCAACCAAAGCAGGACCGGGTTGCACGAATCTCAATGCCTTCCGAACCCTCTTCAGCGTAAAATAAGTCCAGAAGAAAGGACCGTTCCTGAGAACATCCCTCACCGCAATGATGTCCTCGGGGAACGGAGCAAGAGGGTTGATGAAGGGACGATCATTCGGCAACCTCCGGAACAGTGGAATGCAACTCTCTTCGACTGACGCAGCGTCTACACGAACAAAGAAAAAGAACTTCTTCTACGAGTTGAAGTTCGAAATGAACTTCTTAACCACTGACATAAATTTCCGAGGGGCCAGCCTATGCTTATCCGTATCTGTGACAAGTTGAAGTCTCAAAAGCGCTTCATAATGATCGACGGAAAGGGAAAGGCCATGCTCGTAGCTTAGGATCAGGATCCCGATAAGATGCTGAATGGCAAGGGGAGTCAACTGACTTATCGCAACTTCAAAACGATCCAACACTAGGACGAGAATTTCGGGTATTGGGAACCATAGGCCACAACGCACTACGAACGCCTCGTAGCAAGTAAAGTAACCCTCTGGGGGGCTGTTAGCACATTCCCCGCGGCGGGGAACCCGGAATTCCACAGCATCCGGGACATGGTAGAAAGATCGCATGATCGCGAGAAACTCGTCGGTACTCCTGCTTGCATCCCCTTCCTCGACTCCACGATGGACCAGGACCGGGAACGGCTTCTCCTTGGGAGGGGTCAACGAGCCATAATGAGCAACCCACCATGCCTCGTTCTCGGCAGGATGCACCGAGTGAGGCACGAACTCCATCTTCGGAACGATGAGCTCTTCATAAGGACTCGCGGACGAAGACCCTTTTTTCGCAATCTTTTTTCTTGCTCGACATCTTTACACTTCTCCTGACAGAATAGAGGAAAAGGGTGGAGAGAAAGATAGAAATTTTTCTTAAGAAAGATCTTAGAGAAAGACAAGAAAGTGAAAAAATTATGGAACAAGTTACCTCCCTTCTTATAGGCATGAGGATTTACTATTCAAGCTCGGACTTTCGGATATTAATTCCATCCATCACGCCTAACTTGCCAAACATGCCTAACCGCACGCTAGGATCCTACGATTCATGATCCTAACGGGCTGGGGGGCTAACTGTTGGGGTCAAAAACGGTTACGACGGAATTACCACCCGAAAATCCTCGGAGATCGTATTTCCAAAAGAGATAGTAAAAGGAGAGATGTAATTTTCGTAAAAATAACCAATACGAAGTTTTTACGAAGAAGTATCCTTTGGGATTCAAACCGAACAAACCAAGCTCAGTCACCACGCATACACGCCGTCCGATCGCTATGCAGCAACCAAACCTGAGCCAAGCTCAGTCGGTATGTAGCGACCGAGCGCTCGTCCCGCTCGGTCGCTACGTAGCGACCGAGCTCGAGCCGAAGCTCGGTCGCTACGTAGCAACCGAGTGATCGTCCCGCTCAGTCGCTACGAAGCGACCGAGCTCGAGCCAAAGCTCGGTCGCTACGTAGCGACCGAGCGATCGTCCCGCTCGGTCGCTACGTAGCGACCAAGCACTCGTCTCGCTCGGTCGCTACGTAGCGACCGGGCTCGAGCCAAAGTTCGGTCGCTGTGTAGCGACCGAACTTTTCCAAACATTGATACGACACCAGTCCTTGCATTCTCGTCAAACCTTCGAATGCTATCTCCCGAAGACCGTAGCAAGCTCAGTCCATGTTTCCCGCTATTCTAATTCATTGATCAAACTTCGCGGATTAGAAACCGCGGAAAACTCGTAGTAAACGTGTCGAGTCGGAAGATGGCCCAAAGGGATCTAAAACACGACTCGAGGCCCATCCTACGATTTTTCCTAACCAAAAGCCCGTGAACCACAGCATGGTTCATGCTTGGCCCACGAGGAAGGATAAATGTCAAGTTTCCGCGGATAAATACGGAAGTTTTGAAGATAATTGTGAAGATCAGGAAAAATGGAATATCTCCATTTTTATGCTATGACGGCTTAAGGGCAGAAGAGTAAAAGCGTAAACCAACCTTGGTGCTAGTATATAAGGAGTCCTAGGCGAGGAGCAGAAGAGAGAACTTTTTCATAGCAAACTTAGCACTTAGAGCAATTTAGGCATTTTTCCGTTTTTGTTATTTCGAGCTGTGACTCAATTAGGTTTAGCCGTCTTAGGGTTACTAGAACTAGGAATCTCGCCGACAGCTCTCGAGCCCAGGCTTATACCTTGTTGTAAACGCTCATACGCAGATTCGGAAAAAGATCTACTTTGCTCTCTTTTCGATTTCTTATTTTTATCGTTGTTGTTCTCGTGTTCTGATTGCTTGACGTGTGGTAATTAACAGATATCCGGGTCCTCTAGGAAATTAGGGTTTTCCTAGTTTCCTTATTTAAACGGAAATCGACAGTGTGAATTTCGGTTCCCACATCTGGGTTAAGTCCCAAGGCCGGTCAGGCCAGATGATGACTCATCAGTTCCAAGTCATGTGAGGATGGTTGGTTGATTGACTTAGGATGTAATGATCTTTGTCAGTCCAGAAGATGGACTTGGTACTATTGCCTATAAGGCAAAAGGATTTTGGATTATGCATGAGCCGAGAAAGGCCAGATGCAAACCCTTATCCTTTCGAAGACTTCTGAAAGGTTACTTATGTCTGTGGGGATGTTTGGTTGAATGACTAAGTACCTAGGGGAGCTGTTTGACGCATGAGTCAAGATAAGGACCATAAGTAAGATCATTGAGTGATCATGGTCCAGCTGTTAAGCAAGAGCAATTCGAGTCAATGGAGGACCGATGAGCTAATAAGCTCCATAGATGTGGCAAAGGTATGATCTAGCATTTACTTATGTGGATCGAGATAGAATGGTTTAGGGGAATGGAACCTCAGAATCGTATGGCTTGGTTTGGGTTTAGGATTGACCTTTAAGCTAATTGGTAGTTGAGTAAACTGACCAAGGCTAAGGTGATTCGACCAGACAAGTGTTAGATTGTTTTTAGACTAATGGTTAACTAGAGAATATTCCGCTGCGTATCTGTTGAAAGGATCTAGGCTATTAATGACTAGGTAAAGTCTTTAGCTAAGGTCTAAGTTAGCCCTCGCCTTTAGGCGATATTATAAATAAAGGGCAGAAATGAAGAGGTTCGGCCAGGAAGTGGACCGAGCGACGTGAGGCATCGACCGCGGCCTAGGCGGCCGGGATCGGTCTTACAGTGGGTGTCCGCCAGCACACACAGGACGTCCATGGCTGTTCGTGGCTGTCCGTCAGCACACACAGGACGTCCGTGGCTGTCCATCAGTACACATATCAGCACGCTGGTCCTTGGACTCAGCTCGCTGGCCCTTCCCGTGGACTGTTCGGGTGATTTTGGCCCACGTGGGCTGTCTGTTCAGTACACACAGGACGTCTGTGGGTGTCCATCAGCACACACAGGACGCCCGTGTGTGTCCGTCAGCACACAGAGGACGCCCGTGTGTGTCCGTCAGCACACACAGGACGTCTGTGGCTGTCCGTGTGTGTCCGTGTGTGTCCGTCAGCACACACAGGACGTCCGTGGCTGTCCATCAGTACACATATCAGCACGTTGGTCCTTGGACTCAGCACACTGACCCTTCCCGTGGACTGTTCGGGTGATTTTGGCCCACGTGGACAGGACGTCCGTGGGTGTCCGCCTGCATACACAGGACGTCCGTGTGTGTCCGTCAGCACACACGGGACATCCGGGGCTGTCCGTGTGTGTCCGTGTGTTTGTCAGCACACACAGGACGTCTGTGGCTGTCCATCAGTACACATATCAGCACGTTGGTCCTTGGACTCAGCACGCTGGCCCTTCCCATGGCCTGTTTGGGTGATTTTGGCCCACGTGGGCTGTCTGTTCAGTACACATAGGACGTCCGTGGGTGTCCACCAGCACACACAGGACATATGTGGCTGTCCGTGGCTGTCTGTTAGCACACACACGATGTCCGTGTTTGTCCGTGTGTGTCCATTACCACACACAGGACGTCCGTTGGTGTCCGTCAGCACACACAGGATGTTCGTGTGTGTCCGTCAGTACACACAGGACGTCCGTGGCTGTCCGTGTGTGTCCGTCAGTTTCTGTCAGCCCACACAGGACGTTTGTGGCTGTCCATCAGTACACATATCAGCACGTTGGTCCTTGGACTCAGCACGCTGGCCCTTCTCGTGGACTGTTTGGGTGATTTTGGCCCACGTGGGCTGTCTGTTCAGTACACACAGGACGTCCGTGGGTGTCCGCCAGCAGACACCGGACATCTGTGCCTGTCTGTGGCTGTCCGTTAGCACACAAGTCAGGGGAAGGGCCGTGGAGACACAGACAAGGCGTCCCAAGGAAAACCAACCACAACACCGAGGGTGTATGAACTGTCACGAGACGACGGAGCTTCCGGATCTTTTTATTCGATCTCTGGCAATCTCTAAATTTATCTTTTTACATTCAAGCAGTAATGCTTGGTCTGGAACCTAGAATGTGGTCTAGGGGATTCTGATGAGGGTCTCTGATAGGAACCCTCACGGTCGGTGGGGTAAAAACCCACGTACTTTCCGACGCAGGGCTACACATAGGTTTTGTGAGTCCGGGACTGGTCGGAAAGGGTTTGTTTTGTCTGGATGCAGGTGATAATTTTGGGATAGTGAGGGCAGCCAGTGGGCATGCCATGAACTCACTAGGTCTCATGTCGAATATCTCAGTATAGATCCAGGGAAAGGTCTTCCCTGTATGGACTGATTGGGAATGTAGCGAGCCACTCTCGATTGCCATAAGGGTCGTGTGCAATTGGAGAATGGACTTCACCCGGTAGAGTACCAAGGTCTGTGTCAGGCTCAAGAGAAAGTAGTGGTTTCAGCAGTTCGAGCGATTTGGATGCTGAAACAGGGTTGTCAGTCATTCTTGGCTACAATTACAACAACAGAGCCTGACAGTTCTGGTTTTCTGCTAGACCCACGTGAGGATTCGTTGGTGTCCCGAGTTCCAGGATGTGTTTCAGGGGCTACAGGGTGACCCCCCTGATAGGTCTGATCCCTTTCTGATTGAACTGGAACCAAGGACAGCTCCGCTGTCCTAGAGTCCATTTCTTTGGCTCCGGCCGAGATGGCTGTCACGCCCCCAATCCTGGAAAGGATTGTCGGGACAGCCATGGTTCGAAGAAACGTACCAGCCAGTCTTAGGACATCAATGCAAGCGTTCCATGGTCAAGAAAGAAGGTTAAGGGCATAAGGAAACTTAGACTTAACTTTATAAGAGCTAAGAGACAGCTAGGACGAGTAAGATGGTAACTGGAGATAGTAGACGAGTAGCTCGGCCAGCTCAACGAAGCTAGGTTTAGTTCACTCCAGCTCAGCCACTAATAAGTCAGCTCCACTAGCTGGACTACTAGCTCACTCAGCTGAGGCAGCTGGGAGATAGCTCATCTCAGCTAGACGGACTGTTCGGGTTTTAGGCCGATGGTCCGGGTCCGGGTCAGTGGCGGGCTGTGAGGTCTGGCCATGAGGCCATGGGCTGTTGGGTCTTTGGAAAAGGCCGTGGGCTAAGTCCAGTAGGCCTGGGGCGTGGGTTGGGCTTGTGACCGACCCCAAACCCAATCAGGTGATCCGATTGGATAGGGGCGGTTCTGTTCTGTTCTGAACGGTTGCAACCCTTCCCTGAACAGTCACAATGGTTCATGACTTGTGTAGGTTAAGGCGTGGTCCTTTGGCCATAGGCCGGACACACGCACGGACCAGACAGTCCATACGGACGGTTAGGTCGAACGGTTGGAGCATCTGAACGGGTGTGAGATGCCAAAGGTCATGAGTTGTCAAGAGGCACGAGTGTCCAAAGGGTACTAGTTCCCAAAGGGTGTGAGTTCCAAACGGTGCCATTGGTTCAAGGCTTAGGCCGAACCAAGTGGACAGTCCGCGGCTGCATAGTCGAACGGACGGACGGTTAGTTTAACCGGAGTGTTGTGTCGCAAGGTCTGATTGGTTGCAAGGCAATCCGGTTTGGTATTGGGCCTTACTCTGTGGTATGGATCCAGGCTTTGGGTCGGATCAGGTAAGAAGGTCCGTGAGCCTTTGGGCCGGACTTATTACTGGTCGATCGCACCTAGATCTTAACCAGATGGTTATGGTTGGATGGTTCTGGCTGCAAAGGCTAAATGGGATATCTTACAATCAACTTTGGGTTGGTGAGTAGGATAGGCGCCATATGTCTTATGTAGGGAGTAGACCTACATGATGGCAATGGAAGGCCGGTTATATCAGTACATGCTAAGTGGATGATGGCTTATCAAGTCTAGTGGTCGGATCATGTTTCATGACGATGGTTCGATGGCCGAAAACTAGTATGGATAGTCACGTTGCTGGAGTAAGAGTATTGATGTGATGCTTCTAGATATCAACCTTGGTGTTGATAGCTTCAAGATTGGCTAAGAGTCATGACGAAGTGTGTGGCTAGTATTATGTGTCGTAGACCATAGATACTGAGCCTAAGTGTGATTGTTCAAGGAAGGCCGTGTAAGATCTGATTATGGCTGAGTATGGACGGCCTGACCTCTGGATGATAGTCTAAGGTGTCAGTACTAACCTGATTAATGAATGCATCGGTTGGTATGAACAAGTCATATCTGTTGTCTAGGTTAACTCCCAAGGCCGGTCAGGCAAGATGATGACTCATCAGTTCCAAGCCATGTGAGGATGGTTGGTTGATTGACTTAGGATCTCATGAGCTTTGTCAGTCCAGAAGATGGACTTGGTACTATTGCCTATAAGGCAAAAGGATTTCGGATTGTGCTTGAGCCGAGATAGGCCAAATACATATCCTTATCCTTTCGAAGACTTCTCAGAGGTTACTTATGTCTGTGGGGATGGTTAATTGAATGACTAAGTACCTAGGGGAGCTGTTTGATGCAGGAGTCAAGATAAGGACCTTAAGTAAGATCATTGGGTGATCATGGTCCAGCTGTTAAGCAAGAGCGATTCGAGTCAATGGAGGACCGATGAGCTAATAAGCTCCATAGATGTGGCAAAGGTATGATCTAGCATTTACTTATGTAGATCTAGATTGAATGGTTTAGGGGAATGGAACCTCAGAATCGTATGGCCTGGTATGGGTTTAGGATTGACCTTTACGCTAATTGGTAGTTGAGTAAACTGACCAAGGCTAACGTGCTTCGACCAGACAAGTGTTAGATTGGTTTTAGACCAATGGTTAATTAGAGAATAATCCGCTGCGTATCTGTTGAAAGGATCTAGGCTATTAATGACTAGGGAAGTCTATAGTTAAGATCTAAGTTAGCCGTCGCCTTTAGGCGATATTATAAATAAAGGGCAAAAATTAGGAGGTTCGGCCAGGAAGTGGACCGAGCGACGTGAGGCATCGACCGCGGCCTAGGCGGCCGGGATCGGGTCTTACAAGTTGGTATCAGAGCATGCTTGATCCTGTTTAGGACAACGCTCTAAGATATTGAGTTCCAAACCGAAATTATTTCCAAAAACTATGAGGACTATGAAACCTTAGTTGGGGTGAGCCAAGAAAGAGTTGAGGTAAGCTAGGGTATCATGCTTGTGAATGTGGGAATTCTAAGATGAACTGGCTTAGCCAAGATACATTTTCCAAGGGCAAGAACCTAAAAACCGAAAGGTTGGTCGATCTAGTATGTAGAAGTAATAGACGGGTTGGAAGGGATGGAAGCAATGCAAGACTTGTTTATGGATGACCTAAACAAGGGAAGTAACATGGACCAGAGAGTGGCTTAGGTTGAAATAAACGTGCAGCATTCTACTGAAGTTAAGTGTTATCCCTTGATGGCCGTTCATAATAAGTAAAGCATATGCAATATTAAAATCTGACTCAAGGGAGACACTACATGACCAGTACACGAGTGGACTTCTGATCAGATGGATCAGTTAGGACTCGGTATAAGTCAAGATAGGTTTCCATTGATCGAGTCAGATGGAATGAATCAATTCCACTCTGAATCCGTCCAAAGAAACAGTTGAGGAAACTCAGGGTGTTCGTTCCAATCATTGGAAGAACATGATGTTAAAGTATCTTAGTATGATGGGGATTGAGGTATATTATAATTGCTGTTGTGAATGGTGTCAGCATTCGCAATAGTAAGACGCTTTGGAGAATGGTATTGGACGTTTTACAAATATGTGATTAAACCGAAATCCTACTCATCTAGGTACCCACTGGAAGTGGAACGGGTGGCTTTGTTGGAGTCTAACTTGGCTGAAGAAGCTAAGCTTAAGGCTAAGCCACAGTCTGGCCCATCGGGCAAGACTAATGATAAAAAGAGAAAATGGGACCAGGTGTACGGAGGTGAGACCTCTGGTTGCCAACCTGCGTGTTCCAAATGTGGACGGAACCATACCGGTGAGTGCTGGAAGGCCAAGGGGGCTTGTGTTTGTTGTGGCAGCATGGACCATGTGGTTCAAAACTGTCCTCGACTGAACCAGTATGGTAGAAGCGGCCAGATGACTTGTTTCCATTGTGGCCAGCAAGGACATTTCCAATCGGAGTGTCCCAAGCTGCAAGGAAGTCAGGGGAAGGGCCGTGGAGACACAGGCAAGGCATCCCAAGGCAAACCAACCACAACACCAAGGATGTATGAACTGTCACGAGATGACGGAACTTCCGGATCTTTTGATTCGATCTCTGGCAATCTCTAAATTTATCTTTTTACATTCAAGTAGTAATGCTTGGTCTGGAACCTAGAATAGTCTAGGGGATTCTGATGGGGGTCTCTGATAGGAACCCTCATAATTGGTGGTGTAAAAACCCACGTACTTTCCGACGCAGGGGCTACGCATAGGTTTTGTGAGTCCGGGACTGGTCGGAAAGGGTCTGTTCTGTCTGTACGCTGGTGATAATTTTGGGATAGTGAGGGCAGTCGGTGGGCAAGCCAGGAACTCACTAGGTCTCATGTCGAATATCCCAGTGCAGTTCCAGGGAAAGCTCTTCCCTGTGAATCTGGTCTGTGTCCACCTAAAGAATCACGAGATGATCCTAGGTATGGACTGGTTGGGAAAGTATCGGGCCACTCTCGATTGCCATAGAGGTCGTGTGCAATTGGAGACTGGGCTTCATCCGATCCAGTACCAATGTCTGTGTCCGGCTCAAGAGAAAGTAGTGGTTTCAGCAGTTCGAGCGATTCGGATGTTGGAACAGGGTTGTCAGTCCTTTTTGGCTACAATTACAAGTACAGTGCCTGGCAGTTCTGTCTGTCTGAAAGACCTTTCTGAGGATTCGTTGGTGTCCGAGTTCCCAGATGTGTTCTGTTCGCTACAGGATGTCCCCCCTGATAGGTCCGATCCATTTATGATTGAACTGGAACCAGGGACAGTTCCGCTGTCCTAGCGTCCGTTTCTTTGGCCCCGGCCGAGATGGCAGAGCCGAAGTTGACCATGTCCAAGAGGGGACCATGGTCGCATTACAACCAAGTTGGAGTTTGACCTACGGTTGAGAATGATCAAGTCCAATAATGGATGAGGATCAGGCCACGACCTATTCGGAGGATGACCTATGGTCGGGGTGAAACGGTCAAGTCCCTGAGTGGACCAGGACCGGAATACGATCACGTCCGTAAATGGACCAGGATCGAATTATGACAAAGTCCAGTGAAGGACAAAAGTCAAGTCTGAGGCGTTTTTGGTCTGGAGGGACTAAGATCGCAATGTGGCCAAGCCTGAAAAGGTTGTGGCCGGTTAAGGGGATGATCCACTACTTGTGGCTGAGGTCATGAACCTTATTGTCCATGAAGGACAAGAGAACCATAACAATCTGTTAGGACTTGTTGTAGGACGAGCAGCCTAAAGATTGGAACAAGTTCGTGAGGACTTGACTGGTACATCAAAGTTGTCATTTGGTGGTTTTGAATCAAGCTTGTTCTATTCTCTGATCAAGACTAGAATAATTTCGGTTGGAATATTTTGTCTTGGGACAAGGTATAATCATCACCGGATTCGAGGACGAATCCATTACAAGTGGGGGAGACTTGTCACGCCCCCAATCCTGGAAAGGATTGTCGGGACAGCCATGGTTCGAGGAAACGTACCAGCCAGTCTTAGGACATCAAGGCAAGCGTTCCATGGTCAAGAAAGAAGGTTAAGGACATAAGGAAACTTAGACTTAACTTTATAAGAGCTAAGAGACAGCTAGGACGAGTAAGATGGTAACTGGAGGAAGTAGACGAGTAGCTCGGCCAGCTCAACGAAGCTAGGTTTAGTTCACTCCAGCTCAGCCACTACTAAGTCAGCTCCACTAGCTGGACTACTAGCTCACTCAGCTGAGGCAGCTGGGAGTCAGCTCATCTCAGCTAGACGGACTGTTCGGGTTTTAGGCTGAGCCAAGCTTGTGAATCCTTTCACAAACTTTCTATAATAACCTGCCAGCCCTAGGAAGCTTCTGACTTCGGTGGCACTGCGTGGTCGAGGCCAATCCTTGATTGCCCTGATCTTCTCTGGATCCACCAAGACGCCCTCACCGGACACAATGTGGCCAAGAAACCCAATGCTCTTCTGCCAAAAACTGCATTTACTGAGTTTTGCATAGAGCTTGTGTTCCTGTAATCGTTCCAGCACGGCTCTCAGGTGTTTCCGATGAGATTCCTCATCCTTGGAGTAAATCAGGATATCATCAATGAAGATGATCACTGATTCGTCCAGGAAATCTCGGAACACGCTGTTCATCATTTTCATGAATGCAGCAGGCGCATTGGTCAGACCGAATGGCATAACCACAAACTCGTAGTGGTCGTACCTGGTCCGGAATGCTGTCTCTCTAATATCATTTGGCTCTATAGGGATCTGATGATACCCTGAGGCCAAATAAATCTTAGAAAACCACTTGGCTCCTTTTAGTTGATCCAACAACTCATCTATTCTGGGCAACGGGTACTTGTTCTTCACAGTAACCCTGTTCAACCCTCGATAGTAAATACACAGACGCATGCTACCATCCTTCTTTTCCACAAAGAGGACTGGTGCACCCCAACGAGAGCTACTTGGACGTATGAACCCCTTGTCCAGCTATTCTTCTAATTGCTTCTTTAGCTCGGCCATCTCGGCCGGAGCCATTCGGTACGGACTCTTGGACAGCGGAGCTGTCCCTAGTTCTAGTTCAATCGTAAATGGATCCGACCTATCAGGGGGGACACCCTGTAGTGAACGGAACACATCTGGGAATTCAGACACCAACGGGTCCTCAGTTAGATCTTTCTGATCATCAGACCCGCCGTGCTCCATAGTGGTAATTGTGGTCAAATATGCCTCACAACCCCGTCTAAGCATCCTTTCTGCTCGGATTGCTGACACCACTACTCTATCCAGAGCCAGACTCATATTCAGACTTTGGTACTGGATCGGGTGAGGTCCAGTCTCCAACCGTACACATCCTCTATGGCAGTCGAGAGTGGCCCGATACTTTCCCAACCAATCCATGCCTAGGATCACATCATGATTCTGTAGGCGCAACACAATCAGATCTACAGGCAGATTTTTCTCCTGGATCATTACCTGGATATTAGTCATGAGCCCTAATGAGTGCATGATTTGCCCACCGGCTGCCCTCACTAGTCTAGAATTATCCCCAGAACAGAGGCAGAACAGACCCTTTCCGACCAGTTCCGGACTCACAAAACTATGTGTAGCCCCTGTGTCGAAAAGCACGTGGGTTTCAACACCACCAATTATGAGGGTCCCTATAAGAGACCCACATCAGAATCCCCTAGCCACTCTAGGTTCCAGACCAAGCATTCTATTGAATGTAAACAGATAAATTCAGGAATTACCAGAGATCGAATCAAACGATCCAGAAGCACCGTCGTCACGGGACAGCTCATACACCCTTAGTGTTGTGGTTGGCCTGCTCTGGGTCGACTTTCCCGTGTCTCCACGACCCTTCCCTTGTCCTCCTTGCCGCTTAAGACATTCACTTTGGAAGTGTCCGCTTTGGCCGCAATGGAAACAAGTCCGAGAGCCGCTGCCACTGGATTGGCCCTGAGTCCGGCTTGGTCGAGTGCAATCTCGGATGGAATGATCCATGCTGCCACATGTAACACAAGCTCCCATGGCTTTCCAGCATTCACCTGGATGGTTCTTACCACACTTGGGACATTCAGGTCATCCTGCCATGGCGGGCTGTGAGGTCCGGCCATGAGGCCTTGGCCTGTTGGGTCTTTGGACAAGGCCGTGGGCTAAGTCCAGGAGGTTTGGGGCGTGGGTTGGGCTTATGACTGACCCCCAACCCAATCAGAAAGGGCGATGGGATGCAACTGGCCGAGAGGGCACAACCCTTGGCCGATGGTGTCCGTTCGCTAGCAAGTCGTGCCTGTTCGTGGGGCAAGACTTACCCCCTCGTTTTCTATAAATATGGGGCCTCTCCTGTTGATTTAATTATCCAATTCCAGAGTAAAATACTCAGAGAAAAACGTAGAGAGAAAGAAAGAGAGAAAGAGAGAGTTCCGGCCAAGAGAAAGGCCGATTGTGGTGGTGTTGTGTACCGGCGACTCTGATCGTTTGAGAACTAACCTCGGTCAAGAATGGGAGATCAAGACAAGGAGAAGAGCATGTAGAACCTAGACGTGGTTCACAAGGTATGTGATGGGCCGTGGCTCCATCAGACCGAACAGACGGTCCATGCGACTACACCGCGGCTCTGCTCGGTTCCTAAGTCCCATCCGGCTCTCCTTATCTGTTTCAATTCGTGTCTCTTCTCTTCTCTCTGGTTAAACACGAAAGGTTGTGTTGGTTGGGTCCAAGGGACACGTCCCTAGGTTTTGGTCGAACATAATCAAACTGCTAGCCTAGACACGGGTCGGTTAGTCGGATGATCTGATCGCACCAAGACTGGGCGGTTAGGACGAACGGTTGGGAATGATACAAAGGGCACGAGTTGTCAAGAGTCATGAGTGTCCAAAGGTTGTGAGTTGCCAAAGGGTGTCAGTGACCAAAAGGTACGAGATACCAAAGGTTACGAACATCAAAAGGTACGAGGACCAAGAGGCATGATTGGCCAAAGGGTGCATGTTCCAAACGGTGTCTTTCGGGACAGGTTTGGACCGATCCTTATGGATCAGCCTATGGCTTGTCTAGTTAGGACAAGGTCACGGTTTGTCTAAGCCAAGGTAGAGTCGCAAGGTCTGACCGGTTGCTAAGCCTTCCGGATTAGGCTTGAGGCTTACTCGGCCGATTGGATCCAGGCCTAAGGCCGGATCAGGTAAGGAGTCCGTTTGGCCATTGAGCCGGACTTCATTGGCCGGTCGCACCTAGATTTATCCGGTTAGACGGATTGGTCTGTGGGGACGATCCGGATCTGTTCGTGTGTTCTGTTTATCTATTCTGGACTATCTATCTGATTCTAAGTCAAGGGGTGGTTGGTTGAATGACTTAGGATACAGTAGGTAGGTTCATACGTTTTATGATTATGTTGACTGAGGTTTATCTAAGTTCTAGAACCAAGCCAAGCATTGTAGAATCAATCCGTTCTATTCTCGGTTATGATTAATGCTTATCTGGTTGTGGTTTCAGGAACTAAGGATGGTTCTGGTCAAGCCAAGGAGCCGTGAAGGCTCGGTCAGTGAGAGGCTGTGTAACGTGTGGTTAGATGATGCTAGGGATGAACTAGTGATTGTCTATGAGACTGTTAAGAAGTTGTGTTATGTGATTGAATCTCATGTTTCCAAGTAATACAAAGTTTATACATTGTTATTCCGCTGTGCAATCTGTTCCTTTGTTTATGAACCTCATATTCGAATATGACTTAGTAACTATAAGACTTAAAATGGTTCAAACAAGCAAAGAAATTAATAAGTAAGCCTGCGGACTCCATCAGGTCGAGAGGCCAGGGTTCGGGTCTTACAAGTTGGTATCAGAGCATGCTTGATCCTGTTTAGGACAACGCTCTAAGATTATGAGTTTCATACCGAAGTTATTCCAAAACTATGATGACTATGAAATCTTAGTTGGGGTGAGCCAAGAAAGAGTTGAGGTAAGCTAGGTATCATGCTTGTGAATGTGGGAGTTCTAAGGTGAACCGGCTTAGCCAAGATACATTTTCCAAGGGCAAGAACCTAAAACAGAAAGGTTGGTCGATCTAGTATTTAGGAGTAATAGACGGGTTGGAAGGGATGGACGCAATGCAAGACTTGTTTATGAATGACCTGAACAAGGGAAGTAACATGGACCAGAGAGTGGCTTAGGTTGAAATAAACGTGCAGCATTCTACTGAAGTTAAGTGTTATCCCTTGATGGCCGTTCATAATAAGTAAAGCATATGCAATGTTATATCTTACTCAAAGGAGACACTACATGACCAGTACACGAGTGGACTTGTGATCAGATGGATCAGCTAGGACTCGGTATAAGTTAAGGTAGGTTTCCTTAGATCTAGTTGGATGGAATGAATCAATTCCAATCTGAATCCGTCCAAAGAAAGAATGAGGAAACTCAGGGTGTTCGTTCCAATCATTGGAAGAACATGATGTTAAGTATCTTAGTATGCTGGGGATTGAGGTATATTATAATTGCTATTGTGAATGGTGTGAGCATTTGCAATAGTAAGACGCTTAGGAGAATGGTATGGGACGTTTTCCAAATGTGTGATCAAACCGAAATCCTACTCATCTAGGTACCCACTGGAAGTGGAACGGGTGGCTTTGTTGGAGTCTAACTTGGCTGAAGAAGCAAAGCTTAAGGCTAAGCCACAGTCAGGCCCATCGGGCAAGACTAATGATAAAAAGAGAAAATGGGACCGGGTGGACGGAGGCAAGACCTCTGGTGGCCGACCTGCGTGTTCCAAATGTGGACGGAACCATCCTGGTGAGTGCTGGAAGGCCAAGGGGGCTTGTGTTCATTGTGGCAGCATGGACCATGGGGTTCAGAACTGTCCTCGACCGAACCCGTCTGGTAGAAGCGGCCAGATGACTTGTTTCCATTGTGGCCAGCAAGGACATTCCCAATCGGAGTGTCCCAAGCTGCAAGGAAGTCAGGGGAAGGGCCGTGGAGACACAGGCAAGGCGTCCCAAGGCAAACCAACCACAACACCGAGGGTGTATAAACTGTCACGAGACGACGGAGCTTCCGGATCTTTTGATTCGATCTCTGGCAATCTCTAAATTTATCTTTTTACATTCAAGTAGTAATGCTTGGTCTGGAACCTAGAATGTGGTCTAGGGGATTCTGATGGGGGTCTCTGATAGGAACCCTCATGATTGGTGGTGTAAAAACCCACGTACTTTCCGACGCAGGGGCTACGCATAGGTTTTGTGAGTCCGGGACTGGTCGGAAAGGGTCTGTTCTGTCTGTACGCTGGTGATAATTTTGGGATAGTGAGGGCAGTCGGTGGGCAAGCCAGGAACTCACTAGATCTCATGTCGAATATCCCAGTGCAGATCCAGGGAAAGGTCTTCCCTGTGAATCTGGTCTGTGTCCACCTAAAGAATCACGAGATGATCCTAGGTATGGAATGGTTGGGAAAGTATCGAGCCACTCTCGATTGCCATAAAGGTCGTGTGCAATTGGAGACTGGGCTTCATCCGATCCAGTACCAATGTCTGTGTCTGGCTCAAGAGAAAGTAGTGGTTTCAGCAGTTCGAGCGATTCGGATGCTGGAACAGGGTTGTCAGTCCTTTTTGGCTACAATTACAACTACAGAGCCTGACAGTTATGTCTGTCTAAAAGACCTTTCTGAGGATTCGTTGGTGTCTGAGTTCCCAAGTGTGTTCTATTCGCTACAGGGTGTCCCCCCTGATAGGTCGGATCCATTTATGATTAAACTGGAACCAGGGACAGCTCCGCTGTCCTAGAATCCGTTTCTGTCGGCTCCGGCCGAGATGGCAGGGCCGAAATTGACCATGTCCGAGAGAGGACCATGGTCGCAGTACAACCAAGTCGGAGTTTGACCTACGGTTGAGAATGATCAAGTCCAGTAATGGACGAGGATCAGGCCACAACCTATTCGGAGATGGACCTATGGTTGGGGTGAAACGGTCGAGTCCCTGAGTGGACCAGGACCAGAGTACGATCGAGTCCAAGGAAGGACCAGGATCGAATTATGACAAAGTCCAGTGAAGGATAGAAGTCAAGTCTGAGGTGCTTTTAGTCTGGAGGGACTAAAATCGCAATGTGGCCAAGCCTGAAAAGGTTGTGGCCGGTTAAGGGGATGATCCAGTACGTTGTGGCTGAGGTCACGAACCTTATTGTCCATGAAGGACAAAGAACCATAACAATCTGTTAGGACTCGTTGTAGGACGAGCAGCCTAAAGATTGGAACAAGTTCGTGAGGACTTGACTGGAACATCGAGTGGTGTGGGGATTGGCCAAATCTACTAAGGCTCGAGTATGCAGCATGTTCCTAGGGACTGATTACGATCTAGTCTTGGACTATGATCAGAGAAAGAATAAAATCTGAAGAAGATGCTATTGAAAGGAAAGACATAGACTTGTTGGTTACTAGGACCGCAACCTGGAGAGTTCGGCCAGTGACACAAGGAATGTCTTTGGATGGAATTACAAGTATCACTTGAATGGATGCTTGATGGGCCCTCGACCATGGTCGAAGTAGACAAGTAAGGGTGCCATAAGCGAAACCAGAAAAGTCCCCTTGAAAGGATTTTTGTGGTTAAATCCTTATCAAGTGGGGGAGACTTGAACAACGATGGTCAAAGGAATTTGATCATCGAAGTGGTCATTTGGTGGTTCTGAATCAAGCTTGTTCTATTCTCTGATCAACACTAGAATATGTTCGGTTGGAATATTTTGTCTTGGGACAAGGTATAATCATCACCGGATTCAAGGACGAATCCATTACAAGTGGGGGAGACTTGTCACGCCCCCAATCCTGGAAAGGATTGTCGGGACGGCCATGGTTCGAGGAAACGTACCAGCCAGTCTTAGGACATCAAGGCAAGCATTCCATGGTCGAGAAACAAGGTTAAGAACATAAGGAAACTTAGACTTAACCTTATATAAGCTAAGAGACAGCTAGGACAAGTAAGACGGTAACTGGACGAAGTAGACGAGTAGCTCGACCAGCTCAACGAAGCTAGGTTTAGTTCACTCCAGCTCAGTCCCTACTAAGTCAGCTCCACTAGCTGGACTACAAGCTCACTCAGCTGAGGCAGCTGAGAGTCAGCTCACCTCAGCTAGACGGACTGTTCGGGTTTTAGGCCGATGGTCCGGGTCCGGGTCAGTGGCGGGCTGTGAGGTCCGGCCATGAGGCCTTGGGCTGTTGGGTCTTTGGACAAGGCCGTGGGCTAAGTACAGGAGGCTTGGGGCGTGGGTTGGGCTTATGACCGACCCCAAACCAAATCAGAAAGGGCGATGGGATGCAACTGGCCGATGGTGCCCGTTCGCTAGCAAGTCGTGCCTGTTCGTGGGGCAAGACTTACCCCCTCGTTTTCTATAAATATGGGGCCTCTCCTGTTGATTTCATTATCCAATTCCAGAGTAAAATACTCAGAGAAAAACGTAGAGAGAAAGAGAGAGTTCCGGCCAAGAGAAAGGCCGATTGTGGTGGTGTTGTGTTCCGGCGACTCTGATCGTTTGAGAACTAACCCCGGTCAAGAATGGGAGATCAAGACAAGGAGAAGAGCATGGAGAACCCAGACGTGGTTCACAAGGTATGTGATGGGCCGTGGCTCCTTCAGACCGAACAGACGGTCCATGCGACCGCACCGCGGCTCTGCTCGGTTCCTAAGTCCCATCCGGCTCTCCTTATCTGTTTCAATTCGTTTCTCTTCTCTTCTCTCTGGTTAAACACGAAAGGTTGTGTTGGTTGAGCCCAAGGGACACGTCCCTAGGTTTTGGCCGAACATAATCAAACCGCTAGCCTAGACACGGGTCGGTTAGTCGGATGATCCGATCGCACCAAGACTGGGCGGTTAGGACGAACGGTTGGGAATGACCCAAAGGGCACGAGTTGTCAAGAGTCATGAGTGTCCAAAGGTTGTGAGTTGCCAAAGGGTGTCAGTGACCAAAAGGTACGAGATACCAAAGGTTACGAACATCAAAAGGTACGAGGACCAAGAGGCATGATTGGCCAAAGGGTGCATGTTCCAAACGGTGTCTTTCGGGACAGGTTAGGACCGATCCTTATGGATCAGCCTATGGCTTGTCTAGTTAGGACAAGGTCACGGTTTGTCTAAGCCAAGGTAGAGTCGCAAGGTCTGACCGGTTGCTAAGCCTTCCGGATTAGGCTTGAGGCTTACTCGGCCGATTGGATCCAGGCCTAAGGCCGGATCAGGTAAGGGAGTCCGTTGGGCCATTGAGCCGGACTTCATTGGCCGGTCGCACCTAGATTCTATCCGGTTAGACGGATTGGTCTTTGGGGACGATCCGGATCTGTTCGTGTGTTCTGTTTATCTATTCTGGACTATCTATCTGATTCTAAGACATGGGGTGGTTGGTTGAATGACTTAGGATACGATAGGTAGGTTCATACGTTTTATGATTATGTTGACTGAGGTTTATCTAAGTTCTAGGAACCAAGCCAAGCATTGTAGAATCAATCCGTTCTATTTTCGGTTATGATTAATGCTTATCTGGTTGTGGTTTCAGGAACTAAGGATGGTTCTGGTCAAGCCAAGGAGCCGTGAAGGCTCGGTCAGTGAGAGGCTGTGTAACGTGTGGTTAGATGATGCTAGGGATGAACTAGTGATTGTCTATGAGACTGTTAAGAAGTTGTGTATTGAATCTCATGTTTCCAAGTAATACAAAGTTTATACATTGTTATTCCGCTGTGCAATCTGTTCCTTTGTTTATGAACCTCATATTCAAATATGACTTAGTAACTAAAAGACTTAAAATGGATCAAACAAGCAAAGAAATAAATAAGTAAGCCTGCGGACTCCATCAGGTCGAGAGGCCAGGGTTTGGGTCTTACAGCCGTGGCTGTCACTGGCTGTCCGTCAGCACACACAAGACGTCAGGTTGTGTCCGTCAGCACACACAGAACGTCCGTGTGTGATCGTGTGTGTCTGTGTGTGTTTGTCAGCCTACACAGGACGTCCATGGCTGTCCATCAGTACACATATCAGCATGCTGGTCCTTGGACTCAGCACGCTAGCCCATCCTGTGGACTGTTTGGGTGATTTTGGCCCACGTGGGCTGTCTGTGGGTGTCCGCCAGAACACAGAGGAAGTCTGTGGCTTTCCGTGGCTGTCCGTCAGCACACACAAGACATCTGTGGCTGTCCGTGTGTGTCCATGTGTGTCCGTCAGCACACATATGACGTCCGTGGCTGTCCATCAGTACACATATCAGCACGATGGTCCTTGGATTCAGCACGCTGGCCCTTCCCGTGGAATGTTCGGGTGATTTTGGCCAACGTGGGCTGTCTGTTCAGTACACACAGGACTTTCGTGGGTGTCCGTCAGCACACACAGGACGTCCGTGTGTGTCCGTCAGCACACACAGGACGTCTATGGCTGTCTGTGTGTGTCCGTGTGTTTCCGTCAGCACACACAGGACGTCCGTGGCTGTCCATCAGTACACATATCAGCACGTTGGTCCTTGCACTCAGCATGCTGACCCTTCCCGTGGATTGTTTGGGTGATATTGGCCACGTGGGCTGTCTGTTCAGTACACATAGGACGTCTGTGGGTGTCCGCCAGCACACACATGATGTATGAGGCTGTCCGTGTGTGTATGTGCATCAGTCTGTTCAGTACACACAGGACGTCTGTCGGTGTTCGTCAGCACACACAGGACGTCCGTGGCTATCCGTGTGTGTCCGTCAGCACACATAGGACGTTCGTGGCTGTACGTTTATGTCCGTGTGTGTCCGTGTGTGTCCGTGTGTGTCTGTCAACACACACATGACATCTGTGGCTGTCCATCAGTACACATATCACCACGTTGGTCCTTGTACTCCGCACGCTGACCCTTCTTGTGGACTGTTCGGGTGATTTTGGCCCTCGTGGGCTGTCCGTTCAGTACACACAGGACGTCTGTGGGTGTCCGCCAGCACACACAGGACGTCTGTGGCTGTCCGTGTGTGTCCGTCTGTGTCCGTCTGTGTCCGTCAGCACACACAGGACGTCTGTGGCTGTCCTTCAGTACACATATCAGCACGTTGGTCATTGGACTCTGCACGCTGGCCCTTCCCGTGGACTGTTTGGGTGATTTTGTCCCAAGTGGGCTGTCTGTTCAGTACACACAGGACGTCCATGGGCGTCCGCCAGCACACACAGGACGTCCGAGGCTGTTTGTGGCTGTTCGTCAGCACACACAGGACATCCGTTTGTGTCCGTGTGTGTCTGTCAGCACACACAGGACGTTCGCGGGTGTCGGTCAGCACACACAGAACATCCGTGTGTGTCCGTAAGCATACAAAGGACGTCCGTGGCTGTCTGTGTGTGTCCGTCAGCACACACAGGACGTCTGTGGCTGTACATCAGTACACATATCAGCACGTTGGTCCTTGAACTCTGCACGCTGGCCCTTCCTGTGGACTGTTTGGGTGATTTTGGCCCACGTGGGCTATCTGTTCAGTACACACAGGACGTCCGTGGGTGTCCGCCAGCACACACAGGACGTCCGTGGCGGTCCGTGTGTCCGTGTGTGTCCGTCAGCACACACAAGACGTCCGTGGCTGTCCATCAGTACACATATCAGCACGCTGGTCCTTGGACTCAGCACGCGGGCCCTTCCCGTGGACTGTTTGGGTGATTTTGGCCCACATGCGCTGTCTGTTCAGTACAGACAGGACGTTTGTGGGTGTCCGTCAGCAGACACAGGACGTCCGTGTGTGTCCGTCAGCACACACAGGACGTTAGTGGCTGTGCGTGTGTGTCTGTGTGTGTCCATCAGCACACACATGACGTCTGTGGCTGTCTATCAGTACACATATCAGCACGTTGGTCCTTTGACTCCGCACGCTGACCCTTCCTGTTGACTGTTCGGGTGATTTTGGCCCTCGTGGGCTCTCTGTTCAGTACACACAGGACATCCGTGGGTGTCCACCAGCACACACAGGACGTCCGTGGCTGTCCGTGTGTGTCCGTCTGTGTCTGTCAGCACACACAGGACGTCCGTGGCTGTCCCTCGGTACACATATCAGCATGTTGGTCCTTGGACTTAGCACGCTGGCCCTTCCCGTGGACTGTTTGGGTTATTTTATCCCACGTGGGCTGTTTGTTCAGTACACACATGACGTCTAGGGTGTCCGCCAGCACACACAGGACGTCTATGGCTGTTTGTGGCTGTCTGTCAGCACACACAGGACGTCCGTGTGTGTCCGTGTGTGCCTGTCAGCACACACAGGATGTCCGTGGGTGTCCGTCAGCACACACAGGACGTCTGTGGGTGTTCGTCAGCACACACAGGACGTCCGTGGCTGTCCGTGTGTGTCCGTCAGCACACACAGGACGTTCGTGGCTGTACGTGTATGTCTGTGGGTGTCCGTGTGTGTCCGTCAGCACACACATGACGTTCGTTGCTGTCCATCATTACACATATCAGCACGTTGGTCCTTAGACTCCGCACGCTGACCCTTCTTGTGGACTGTTCGGGTGATTTTGGCCCTCGTGGGCTGTCCGTTCAGTACACACAGGACATCTGTGGGTGTCCGCCAGCACACACAGGACGTCCGTGGCTGTCCGTGTGTGTCCGTCTGTGTCCGTCAGCACACACAGGACGTCCGTGGCTGTCCGTGTGTGTCCGTCTGTGTCCGTCAGCACACACAGGACGTCCGTGGCTGTCCTTCAGTACACATATCAGCACGTTGGTCGTTGGACTCTGCACGCTGGCCCTTCCCGTGGACTGTTTGGGTGATTTTGTCCCAAGTGGGCTGTCTGTTCAGTACACACAGGACGTCCATGGGCGTCCGCCAGCACACACAGGACGTCCGAGGCTGTTTGTGGCTGTCCATCAGCACACACAGGACATCCATTTGTGTCCGTGTGTGTCTGTCAGCACACACAGGACGTTCGTGGGTGTCGGTCAGCACACACAGAACGTCCGTGTGTGCCCGTAAGCATACAAAGGACGTCCGTGGCTGTCTGTGTGTGTCCGTCAGCACACACAGGACGTCTGTGGCTGTACATCAGTACACATATCAGCACGTTGGTCCTTGAACTCTGCACGCTGGCCCTTCCCGTGGACTGTTTGGGTGATTTTGGCCCACGTGGGCTATCTGTTCAGTACACACAGGACGTCCGTGGGTGTCCACCAGCACACACAGGACGTCCGTGGCGGTCCGTGTGTGTCCGTGTGTGTCTGTCAGCACACACAAGACGTCTGTGGCTGTCCATCAGTACACATATCAGCACGCTGGTTCTTGGACTCAGCACGCTGGCCCTTCCCGTGGACTGTTTGGGTGATTTTGGCCCACGTGCGCTGTCTGTTCAGTACAGACAGGACGTTTGTGGGTGTCCGTCAGCAGACACAGGACGTCTGTGTGTGTCCGTCAGCACACACAGGACGTTAGTGGTTGTGCGTGTGTGTCTGTGTGTGTCCATCAGCACACACATGACGTCTGTGGCTGTCCATCAGTACACATATCAGCATGTTGGTCCTTTGACTCCGCACGCTGACCCTTCCTGTTGACTGTTCGGGTGATTTTGGCCCTCGTGGGCTGTCTGTTCAGTACACACAGGACGTCCGTGGGTGTCCACCAGCACACATAGGACGTCCGTGGCTGTCCGTCTGTGTCCGTCTGTGTCCGTCAGCACACACAGGACGTCCGTGGCTGTCCCTCAGTTCACATTTCAGCACGTTGGTCCTTGGACTCAGCACGCTGGCCCTTCCCGTGGAATGTTTGGGTGATTTTATCCCACGTGGGCTGTTTGTTCAGTACACACATGACGTCCGTGGGTGTCCACCAGCACACACAGGACGTCTGTGGCTGTTTGTGGCTGTCTGTCAGCACACACAGGACGTCCGTGTGCGTCCGTGTGTGCCTGTCAGCACACACAGGATGTCCGTGGGTGTCCGTCAGCACACACAGGATGTCTGTGGGTGTTCGTCAGCACACACATGACGTCCGTGGCTGTCCGTGTGTGTCCGTCAGCACACATAGGACGTTCGTGGCTGTACGTGTATGTCTGTGGGTGTCTGTGTGTGTCCGTCAGCACACACATGACGTTCGTGGCTGTCCATCATTACACATATCAGCACGTTGGTCCTTAGACTCCGCACACTGACCCTTCTTGTGGACTGTTCGGGTGATTTTGGCCCTCGTGGGCTGTCTGTTCAGTACACACAAGACGTCCGTGGGTGTCCGCCAGCACACATAGGACGTCTGTGGCTGTCCGTGTGTGTCCGTCTGTGTCCGTCAACACACACAGGACGTCCGTGGCTGTCCCTCTGTACACATATCAGCACGTTGGTCCTTAGACTCAGCATGCTGGCCCTTCCCGTGGACTGTTTGGGTGATTTTGTCCCAAGTGGTCTGTATGTTCAGTACACACAGGACGTCCTTGGGTGTCCGCCAGCACACACAGGACGTCCGGGGCCGTTTGTGGCTATCTATCAGCACACACAGGATATCTGTGTGTGTCTGTCAGCACACACAGGACGTTTGTGGGTGTCGGTCAGCACACACAGGAAGTCCGTGTGTGTTCGTAAGCATACGCAGGACGTTCATGGCTGTCCGTGTGTGTCCGTCAGCACACACAGGACGTCTGTGGCTGTCCATCAGTACACATATCAGCACGTTGGTCCTTGGACTCTGCACGCTGGCCCTTCCCGTGGACTGTTTGGGTGATTTTGGCCCACGTGGGCTATCTGTTCAGTACACACAGGACGTCCGTGTGTGTCCGCCAGCACACACAAGACGTCCGTGGCGGTCCGTGTGTGTCCGTCAGCACACACAGGACGTCTGTGGCTGTCCATCAGTATATATATCAGGACGCTGGTCATTGGACTCAGCACGCTGGCCCTTCCCGTGGACTGTTTGGGTGATTTTGGCCCACGTGGGCTGTCTGTTCAGTACACACAGGACGTCTGTGGGTGTCCGTCAGCACACACTGGACGTCCGTGTGTGTCCGTCAGCGCACACAGGACATTCGTGGCTGTGCGTGTGTGTTCGTGTGTGTCTGTCAGCACACACATGACGTCTGTGGCTGTCCATCAGTACACATATCAGCACGTTGGTCCTTTGACTCCGCATGCTGACCCTTCCTGTGGACTGTTCGGGTGATTTTGGCCCTCGTGGGCTGTCTGTTCAGTACACACAGGACGTGCGTGGGTGTCCGCCAGCACACACAGGACGTCCGTGGCTGTCCGTGTGTGTCCGTCTGTGTCCGTCAGCACACACAGGACGTCCGCGGCTGTCCCTCAGTACACATATCAGCACGTTGGTCCTTGGACTCAGCACGCTGGCCCTTCCCGTGGAATGTTTGGGTGATTTTATCCCACGTGGGCTGTTTGTTCAGTACACACATGACGTCCGTGGGTGTCCACCAGCACACACAGGACGTCTGTGGCTGTTTGTGGCTGTCTGTCAGCACACACAGGACGTCTGTGGGTGTTCGTCAGCACACACATGACGTCCGTGGCTGTCCGTGTGTGTCCGTCAGCACACATAGGACGTTCGTGGCTGTACGTGTATGTCTGTGGGTGTCTGTGTGTGTCCGTCAGCACACACATGACATTCGTGGCTGTCCATCATTACACATATCAGCACGTTGGTCCTTAGACTCCGCACACTGACCCTTCTTGTGGACTGTTCGGGTGATTTTGGCCCTCGTGGGCTGTCTGTTCAGTACACACAAGACGTCCGTGGGTGTCCGCCAGCACACACAGGACGTCTGTGGCTGTCCGTGTGTGTCCGTCTGTGTCCGTCAACACACACAGGACGTCCGTGGCTGTCCCTCTGTACACATATCAGCACGTTGGTCCTTAGACTCAGCATGCTGGCCCTTCCCGTGGACTGTTTGGGTGATTTTGTCCCAAGTGGTCTGTCTGTTCAGTACACACAGGACGTCCTTGGGTGTCCACCAGCACACACAGGACGTCCGGGGCCGTTTGTGGCTATCTGTCAGCACACACAAGACATCTGTGTGTGTCTGTCAGCACACACAGGACGTTTGTGGGTGTCGGTCAGCACACACAGGAAGTCCGTGTGTGTCCGTAAGCATACGCAGGACGTTCATGGCTGTCCGTGTGTGTCCGTCAGCACACACAGGACGTCTGTGGCTGTCCATCAGTACACATATCAGCACGTTGGTCCTTGGACTCTGCACGCTGGCCCTTCCCGTGGACTGTTTGGGTGATTTTGGCCCACGTGGGCTATCTGTTCAGTACACACAGGACGTCCGTGGGTGTCCGCCAGCACACACAAGACGTCCGTGGTGGTCCGTGTGTGTCCGTCAGCACACAAAGGACGTCTGTGGCTGTCCATCAGTATATATATCAGGACGCTGGTCATTGGACTCAGCACGCTGGCCCTTCCCGTGGACTGTTTGGGTGATTTTGGCCCACGTGGGCTGTCTGTTCAGTACACACAGGACGTCTGTGGGTGTTCGTCAGCACACACTGGACGTCCGTGTGTGTCCGTCAGCGCACACAGGACATTCGTGGCTGTGCGTGTGTGTCCGTGTGTGTCTGTCAGCACACACATGACGTCTGTGGCTGTCCATCAGTACACATATCAGCACGTTGGTCCTTTGACTCCGCATGCTGACCCTTCCTGTGGACTGTTCGGGTGATTTTGGCCCTCGTGGGCTGTCTGTTCAGTACACACAGGACGTGCGTGGGTGTCCGCCAGCACACACAGGACGTCCGTGGCTGTCCGTGTGTGTCCGTCTGTGTCCGTCAGCACACACAGGACGTCCGCGGCTGTCCCTCAGTACACATATCAGCACGTTGGTCCTTGGACTCAGCACGCTGGCCCTTCCCGTGGACGGTTTGGGTGATTTTATCCCACGTAGACTGTCTGTTCAGTACACACAGGACGTCCATGGGCGTCCGCCAGCACACACAGGACGTCCGGAGCGAGCTTGGCTGAGCTCGGTCGCTACGTAGCGACCGAGTGAGACGGACGCTCGGTCGCTACGTAGCGACTGAGCGAGACAAACGCTCGGTCGCTACATAGCGACCGAGCGAGACGAACGATCGGTCGCTACGTAGCGACCGAGCCTGGCTGAGCTCGGTCGCTACGTAGCGACCGAGCGGGACGAGCGCTCGGTCGCTACGTAGCGACCGAGCTTTGGTTTGAGCTCGGTCGCTACGTAGCGACCGAGCGGGACGAACGCTCGGTCGCTATGTAGCGACCGAGCTTTGGCTCGAGCTTGGTCGCTACGTAGCGACCGAGTGGGTCGGACGTTCGGTCGCTATGCAGCGGCCGATATCGGCCTGGACTTGGTTGCTACGTAGCAACCGGACGGCGTGTATGTGCAGTAATTACGCAACGACCGGTCCTGGTTTGTTTGGTTTGAATCTTCAAGGATACTTCTTCGTAAAAACTTTGTACTGGTTATATTTTATGAAAGTTGTATCCTTCTTTTTACTATCTTTTTCGGAAATACGATCTCCGAGGATTTTCGGGTGGTAATTCCGTCGTAACCGTTTTTAACCCCAACAATGCCTTTCCCATGAATCGCCCCAATCCAAAACACATGCCCTCAGGATATCCTCTAGTGTCCTGATCGTGCGTTCTGATTGCCCATCTGTTTGTGGGTGATAGGCTGTGCTCATGGTCACCCTCGTCCCTAAGGCTTTTTGGAAAGCCTTCCAGAATCGTGAAGTAAACCTCGGATCCCTATCCGACACAATGCTAGATGGAATCCCATGTAGCCGTACGATCTCGTCCAGATATTTGACCACGATCTGATCAACTCCATCTGATTTCTTCAAGGGCGGGAAGTGTGCGGATTTGGTGAGTCTATCTACTACCACCCAAACCGCATCATTCCTTTTCCTAGTGGTAGGAAAACCGGTTACAAAGTCCATGGTGATGTGATCCCACTTCCATTCCGGAATAGGTAGACTTTGTAATAACCCACTTGGAACCTGATGCTCCGCCTTGACTAACTGACAAGTAGCACACCTGGCCACCCACTCAGCTATGTCTACCTTCATTCGTATCCAATGATAATACCTCTTAAGGTCTTGATACATCTTAGTTGCACCTGGATGTATCGAGAACTTGGACTTATGAGCTTCTCTCATAATCTCTTCCTTAAGGGTCTTATCATTAGGTACACTAACACGGCCTCGTACCAGGATGGTTCCATCTGCCGTGATCTGGTACTCCGTCAGTTCATTTCGAGCAACCTTTTGTAGGTTCTCGTCCAAGCCCTGTGCATGCCTGATCCTGGTGAGGAGATCAGCCTGGTTCACTGCTTCCAAACCCAACGGCTCGTCCTCGCTGGCCATTGTGTCCAAGTGCAATGACCAGACCATCTCTTCTAACTCATCTGCTTCCTTCTCAGCTGATACCTCGGCCCTCCTACGGCTCAAGGCGTCTGCCACCAAATTTGCCTTACCAGGATGGTAAGCAATGTCTAAATCATAGTCGGCCACGAACTCCATCCAACGCCTCTAACTCAAATTCAATTCTGGTTGCGTGAATATGTATTTGAGGCTCTTGTGATCAGTAAGGATCTGAACCTTAGCACCATATAGGTAGGATCTCCAAATCTTCAGTGCGAACACTACGGCCGCCATCTCTAAGTCATGGGTTGGGTAATTCCCTTCATGCTTTCTCAACTGTCTTGAAGCATAAGCAATCACCTTCCCATGTTGGGTCAGAACACATCCCAACCCAGTGATGGACGCGTCCGTGTACACTACATAGGGCTGATCTGCCTCTGGCTGTACTAGGACTGGTGCCTGTGTTAGCATGTCCTTCAGGGCCACGAAGCACTTCTCACAATATCCCGTCCAGACGAACCTCACGTCCTTTCCCGTGAGCTGAGTCATGGGTTGAGCCAAACTCGCAAACCCCTTAACAAACTTTCGGTAGTAACCGGCCAACCCTAGGAAGCTTCTGACTTCCGTTGCACTATTAGGTTGTGGCCAGGCTTGGATAGCCTGTATCTTTTACGGATCTACTGACACTCCTTGATCTGACACAATATGCCCAAGGAAACCAATGCTCTTCTGCCAGAAGCTGCACTTGCTCAACTTCGCAAAGAGTTTATGTTCTCTCAACCATTCCAACACCGCCCTCAGATGCCTCTCATGGTCCTCTTTGCTTCTGGAGTATACAAGTATGTCATCTATGAAGATGATTACAAATTCATCCAGAAAGTCTCAGAAGATACCATTCATCATCTTCATGAACACAGCTGGGGCATTGGTTAGACCAAATGGCATGACCACAAACTCGTAGTGACCATACCAGGTCCGGAATGCCGTCTTCCTTATATCAATGGGCTCTATTGGGATTTGGTGATACCCTGAGGCCAAATCAATCTTGGAAAACCACTTGGCTCCCTTGAGTTGATCCAACAACTCATCAATCTTGGGCAATGGGTACTTGTTCTTCACAGTCACCTTGTTCAACCCTCGGTAATCAATGCACATCCTGAAACTACCATCCTTTTTCTTCACAAACAGGACTGGTGCTCCCCAAGGCGAGACACTTGGGCGTATGAACCCCTTGTCCAACAACTCTTCCAGTTGTTTCTTTAGCTCGGCCATTTCGGCAGGAGCCATTCGATAGGGACTTTTAGACAATGAGGCCGTCCCTGGTTCCAGTTCTATTATGAACGGATCTGCCCTATCAGGGGGAATGCCCTGTAGCGTCCGAAACACATCCTCGAACTCACTGACCAGCGGTATCCTTTCTGGGTCACCACCCCCCACGACCTCCTTAGTGGTGATTGTGGCCAAGTAAGCCTCACAACCTTTCTCAAGCATCCGTTCTGCTTGGACTGCTGATACCACTAAGCAACTTGAGGCCGGCTTAATACCTTGGAACCTGATCGGCGGTCCACACCCACTCTGGAACTGCACCCTTCCCCGATGACAATCCAAGGTGGCCCGATTCTTTCCAAGCCAGTCCATACCCAATATCACCTCGTGATTTTTAAGGGGGACTACCACCAGATCCACAGGCATTACCCTGTCCTGGATCATCACTGGGACGTCCCTAACCAGTCCCAAGGAATGCATCGCTTGGCCACCGGCTGCATATACTATGCACGGATCATCCCTCGTCCCAATTTGGAACATACCCTTTCCGATCAACCCTGGACTCACAAAACTATGTGTAGCTCCAGTGTCGAACAGAACGTGTGTTTCCACACCACCAATACTTAGGGTCCCTACAAAGACTCAATCTAAGTATCTAATCCGTTCTAGGTTCCGTACCATGCAATTCTACCAAATGGAAAAAGAATAAGCCTAGAATCATTACCAGTGATCGACTTGAATGGTTTAGTCTCGTCCTCATCCTTGGACAGCTCGTAAACCCTTGGGTTAGAGGTCTGGCCCCGGCTCTGGCTTGGTTTGCTTGCCTCACCGCGGCCCTTCTCTTGTTCCGCTTGGAGCTTTGGGCATTCCCGTTTGAAATGTCCTACCTTTCCACAATGGTGACATCCCCTGGTATCACCCCCACTTGAGCCCTGCCTGCGGCCTTGTTTCGGCCCTAAACAGTCCCGAGCGGCATGATTCATCTTGCCACACCGAGTACAAGCTCCCATAGCCTTCCAGCATTCGCCTCCATGACGCCTTCCGCACTTGGAACACTCTAGCCTACCACTTGAGGTTTTACCCTCCTCGGCTGTGTCCCTCTTCCTCTTCCGGTCACTCCCGGAACCACCAGTGGACACGTGGCTCCTAAACCTTTGCTTAGCCTCCTCGGCCAGGTTGGTCTCTACCATACCCATTCTCTCTACGAGCTCAGACACTGTCTGAAAGTGTCCAACCGAGCAGTAGGTTCGAAGTTCGACCCTTAGGCCTCGGACAAACCTACGTATTTGCACTGTCTCCTCTTCCAGCTCTTTACCTACGTAACGTCTGAGCCGGTTGAACTTCTCCTCATACTCACGTACTGTCATGCGTCCCTGGGACAAATCCAGGAACTGAGACTCCAGGCGGTCCCACGCTTCTGCTGGAAAGTACTTGTGGTTGAACTCAACCTCAAAGTCTGAAAAACGCTCAATAGTCCCATTGGTGCGTTTGTCCAATGCCAACCACCAGTTGTGTGCGTCACCTTCTAGGAAGTGAACTGCAATGTCTTTCTTGTACTCCTCCGGACAACGAGTTGAACTGAAGTTTCGAGCTAACCTGCTCCTCCACTCGTCTGCCTCAATGGGATCGGAACTACCAGCAAACTGCTTCGTACCCAGCTTGGAGATGTGAGCTAGCAAGCTCAAGTAATCCACTCTCCTAACTGGACGAACAGGCGGATCGATCTCCATCACATCAGCCTCAACTGTAGCTCGATCCTCAACTGTCCTTGCAGCTGTCCGAGCTACCTGTGCGGCTGCTCGAGCTAAACCAGCCGCGGTCCCAGTTGTCTGAGCTGCCCTTTGAGTAGCCTGAGCTGTGGCCTGAGCTGGTTTGACCTGGCCCACGGAAGAATTCACCAATGGGGTGAATGCTTGAGTGAAAGCCAATATCTGAGTGCCCATGGCGTTAACCACATCCAACACCTCGCGCATGGATGGCTCGGCCGCCTCCAAGGCACCCGTTCCCCGACTGGTCTTGTCTCCTGCATGGGAGGATTCACCTTCCTCCTCACGTCCCAACTCCTGCTGATCGCCCAGGTTATCTACCTAAACCTCCATAGGCAAGGTTGACGCCACAGCCTCCCCTGTCTCATTGGTTACCAGTCCCGCTTGGGTAGGCAACACTCGGGCAGGCAGCACTTGGGTAGGATTGATCCCGCCTTCCCCAACTGGTGCAGATGCACCAGCCGCCTCTTAAGCCCAACCATGAACCGCGGCCTTAACATCCGTTCTTATACAATGATTCCGGTCTTTTAAGGTCCTTTAGGTGTTAAGTTCAAGTTCCTTTAGGTGAGGTTCGAGTATAACATTCAAGACAAACAAACATAAGGGGCAAACAGATTGTATATATATAACATAATGAGATCCATACATCATTCATAAGTTCATCTACTAGTTTACACAGTCTATCATAAGTTCACAAGTTGCACAATAGGCTATCAATACTACACGCTTATCAACAAGGACCCATTCACCACACATCTTCCCATGGCCTGAGACTTCACGGTACCTTTCCTTTACCACGGTCCAAGTCTGGTCCTGAAACCACATAAATCACATCATGAACACATATGGCCGATATCTAAGCAACAAGTCTAGAATGGCATGGTTTGGCCCTTAAGAACTAGGATCTGTCCAATTTGGACATACACAGATAAATTCCCAAAAACTAAATCAAATGCATGACAATTCATGATAATTCCCAACTAAGAGATTCCCATAGTCAGATCTCAATGGAACCGACCCGGAATGTGAGATCCGACCATAGATCAGTCCGGCCAATGCCTAGGACTTTATCCTTGGACCGGCCATGGCCTTGGTCCAGTGTTCCCTGTCTGAATCAATCCAATAACATCACAACAAACTTTAGAACAGGCGATCCAGAAGAAGTAAAGAGAATGGATGCATGTGCCAAGAGAACTGGCCGCAAGGCCGCACGGATCATCCGCAGGCCCGGGGCCGTTCCTTGCAGTCTACACCACTAACCTTAGGCATTCTCTCCCCTGGAGGCAAGTCCTTCTCCTTCTCCTTCTCCTTGTCTTTTTGTCTGGTATCCATCTTCACGGCCTGGCCTTTCCACGCTCAGAACACGCCGGCAAGCCAACACCACCACACACGGTTCTCTTCTCTAACCGCCGGTCTCTCTCTTTCTTTCTTTCTGTTATGAGTTTGGCAGAGCTTTGCCTAAGAAATTTCGTGCCATTTTCTGTGCCAGGGACTCTCTATTTATAGAGAAAGCCAGCCCTAACTGCCCTGGAGAAATCGACCAAGCAGTTAAAGAGAGAGGGCACAAAACTGCCCCTTTGCACCTTTTCGGGAGTAACCGCCCAACTGCTCTTCCTTTCCTTTGGGCTGTTCGAAAATCAGGCCCATAACCTTGTCCAGATTCCCTTGCCCAAGGCCAAGACCCCACGGACCCTGGGTGGTTCAGGCCAAGACCCCTCCAGCCCATAACCGCCCATGACCCGGCCAAGCCGGCCCGGACCATAACACTTCACCGAGCTGAGTTGAGCTGGCCACTAGCTGGCCTCAGCTGAGTGAGCTAACCTATCAGCTCCAATGAGCTACCAAGGACCGTATGAGCTGGTTTCACACTGTCCCCAGCTGGTTGAGCTTGTACCCGACCTTATCCAGCTGCTAGATTACTCGGCCAAGTCTCCTAAGCTTTCTTCCATCCATCCTGGTTAAGGCTCAGCTTCCTGATACCCTTAACCTTCTTATTTGAGCCATGATACGCTTGTCCTTAGGCCAAATGACCTGTCTGGTGCGTCTCCTCGCACCATGGCTCGTCCCAACGATCCTACCTAGGATCGGGGATGCTACATCCCTAGTCATTAATAGCCTATATCCTTTCAACAGATACGCAGCGGATTATTCTGTAGTTAACCATTGGTCTAAAACCAATCTAACACTTGTCTGGTCGAATCACCTTAGCCTTGGTCAGTTTACTCAACTACCAATTAGCTTAAAGGTCAATCCTAAACCCAAACCAAGCCATACAATTCTGAGGTTCCATTCCCCTAAACAATTCTATCTAGATCTACATAAGTAAATGCTAGATCATACCTTTGCCACATCTACGGAGCTTATTAGCTCATCGGTCCTCCATTGACTCGAATTGCTCTTGCTTGGCAGCTGGAACACGATCACTCAATGATCTTACTTAAGGTCCTTATCTTGATTCCTGCATCAAACAACTCCCCTAGGTACTTAGTCATTCAACCAACCATCCCCACAGACATAAGTAACCTTTGAGAAGTCTTTGAAAGAATAAGGGTTTGCATCTGGCCTTTCTCGGCTCATGCACACTCAAACATCCCCTTGCCATATAGGCAATAGTACCCAATCCATATTCTGGACTGACAAATCTCATTAGATCCTAAGTCAATCAACCAACCATCCTCACATGACTTGGAACTGATGAGTCATCATCTGGCCAGACCGGCTTTGGGACTTAACCCAAACAACATATATGATTATTTCATACCAAACGATGCATTCCTTAATCAGATTAGTTCCGACACCTTGAACCATCATTCAGAGGTCAGGTCGTCCATACTCAACCATGATCAGATCTTACACGGCCTTCCTTGAACAATCACACTTAGGCTCAGTATCTATGGTCTACGACACATAGTACTAGCCATACACTTCGTCATGACTCTTAGCCAATCTCGAAGCTATCAACACCAAGGTTGATATCTAGAAGCATCACATCAATACTCTTACTCCAGCAACGTGACTATCCATACTAGTGCTCGGCTATTAAACCATCATCATGAAACATGATCCGACCACCAGACTTGATAAGCCATCTTCTACTTAGCAGGTACTGATATAACCGGCCTTCCATTGCCATCATGTGGGTCTACGCCCTACATAATGCATATGGCGCCTATCCTACTCACCAACCCAAGGTTTATAGTAAGATATCCCACTTAGCCTTTGCGGCTAAAGCCATCCAACCATAGCCGGATCGTCTATAGTCCCGTCTAACCGTCTGCTTAAGATCTAGGTGCGATCGACCAGTTATAAGTCTGGCCCAAAGGCTCACGGACCTTCTTACCTGATCCGACCCAAAGCCTGGATCCATACCAGAGAGTAAGGCCCAAGACCAAACCGGATTGCCTACACAAGTCATGAACCATTGTGACTGTTCAGGGAAGGGTTGCAACCGTTCAGAACAGAACAGAACAGAACCGCCCCTATCCAATCGGATCACCTGAGGCCGGTTTAGACCATGTGCGCGCCTAACTCGACGGTTATGGACCGCGACTTCATTACTCAACCAGAACCACGGTTATAACCAATCCCAACACGTCAACAAGGCCACGCTAATGTACAGAAGGAGTAGTAGAAGAATTGGATGAAAAGAATAAGAAGAATAGGACACAATCCAAACGCCCATGGCTAGACCGGTTCAGACTGTCCGATTGTCTTAGCCGATGAGTTGGTGGTTACCTCACTGACCCTATCAGACTGAACCATGGCTTTTGAGTCCTTCTCCAGACCCTTCTCTACGCCTTGGGTATTCATAATACACGGCCTCCTCTCTCCTAAACCGTTCTCCTTGCCGGAGATACAAAACCACCACGACCGGCCCTTTTCTGACCGATCTCTTGGCCAGAACTCTCTCCAGCAACGTGACTATCCATACTAGTGCTCGGCTATCGAACCATCGTCATGAAACATGATCCGACCACCAGACTTGATAAGCCATCGTCTACTTAGCAGGTACTGATATAACCGGCCTTCCATTGCCATCATGTGGGTCTACGCCCTACATAATGCATATGGCGCCTATCCTACTCACCAACCCAAGGTTTATTGTAAGATATCCCACTTAGCCTTTGCGGCTAAAGCCATCCAACCATAGCCGGATCGTCCATAGTCCCGTTTAACCGTCTGGTTAAGATCTAGGTGCGATCGACCAGTTATAAGTCTGGCCCAAAGGCTCACGGACCTTCTTACCTGATCCGACCCAAAGCATGGATCCATACCAGAGAGTAAGGCCCAATACCAAACCGTATTGCCTTGCAACCAATCAGACCTTGCGACACAACACTCCGGTTAAACTAACCGTCCGTCCGTTCGACTATGCAGCCGCGGACTGTCCACTTGGTTCGGCCTAAGCCTTGAACCAATGGCACCGTTTGGAACTCACACCCTTTGGGAACTAGTACCCTTTGGACACTCGTGCCTCTTGGCATCTCATGACCCTTGGCATCTCACACCCATTCAGATGCTCCAACCGTTCGACCTAACCGTCCGTATGGACTGTCTGGTCCGTGCGTGTGTCTGGCCTATGGCCAAAGGACCACGCCTTAACCTACACAAGTCATGAACCATTTTGACTGTTCAGGGAAGGGTTGCAACCGTTCAGAACAGAACAGAACAGAACCGCCCCTATCCAATCGGATCACCTGAGGCCGGTTTAGACCATGCGCGCTCCTAACTTGATGGTTATGGACCGAGACTTCATTACTCAACCAGAACCACGGTTATAACCAATCCCAACACATCAACAAGGCCACACCAATGTACAGAAGGAGTAGAAGAAGAATTGGATGAAAAGAATAAGAAGAATAGGACACAATCCAAACGCCTATGGCTAGACCGGTTCAGACTGTCCGATTGTCTTAGCCGATGAGTCGGTGGTTACGCCACTGACCCTATCAGACTGAACCACGGATTTCGAGTCCTTCTCCAGACCCTTCTCTACGCCTTGGGCATTCATAACACACGGCCTCCTCTCTCCTAAACCGTTCTCCTTGCCAGAGATACAAAACCACCACGACCGGCCCTTTTCCGGCCGATCTCTTGGCCAGAACTCTCTCTCTCTCTCTCTCTACGTTTTTCCATGAGTATTTTACTCTGGAATTGGATAATGAAATCGACCAGAGAGCCCCCATGTTTATAGAAAACGAGGGGGTAAGTCTTGCCCCACGAACAGGCACGACTTGCTAGCGAATGGGCACCATCGGCCAAGGGTTGTCCCCTTTCGGCCACTTGCATCCCTTCGCCCTTTCTGATTTGGTTTGGGGTCGGTCATAAGCCCAACCCACGTCCCAAACCTCCTGGACTTAGCCCACGGCCTTGCCCAAAGACCCAACAGCCCATGGCCTCATGGCTGGACCTCACAGCCCGCCACTGACCCGGACCCGGACCATCGGCCTAAATCCCGAACAGTCCGTCTAGCTGAGGTGAGCTGACTCTCAGCTGCCTCAGCTGGGTGAGCTAGTAGTCCAGCTAGTGGAGCTGACTTAGTAGGGACTGAGCTGGAGTGAACTAAACCTAGCTTCATTGAGCTGGCCGAGCTACTCGTCCACTTCGTCCAGTTACAGTCTTACTCGTCCTAGCTGTCTCTTAGCTTGTATAAGGTTAAGTCTAAGTTTCCTTATGTCCTTAACCTTCTTTCTCGACCATGGAACGCTTGCCTTGATGTCATAAGACTGGCTTGTACGTTTCCACGAACCATGGCCGTCCCAACAATCCTTTCCAGGATTGGGGTTGTGACACGCCAGCACACACAGGACGTCCGGGGCTGTTTGTGGCTGTCTGTCAGCACACACAGGACATCCGTGTGTGTCCGTGTGTGTCTGTCAGCACACACAGGACGTTCGTGGATGTCGGTCAGCACACACAGGACGTCCGTGTGTGTCCGTAAGCATACACAGGACGTCTGTGGCTGTACGTGTGTGTCCGTCAGCACACACAGGACGTCTGTGGCTGTCCATCAGTTCACATATCAGCACGTTGGTCCTTGGACTCTGCACGCTGGCCCTTCCCGTGGACTGTTTGGGTGATCTTGGCCCACGTGGGCTATCTGTTCAGTACACACAGGACGTCAGTGGATGTCCGCCAGCACACACACTGACGTCCATGGCGGTCCGTGTGTGTCCGCCAGCACACACAGGACGTCCATGGCTGTCCATCAGTATACATATCAGCACACTGGTCCTTGGACTCAGCACGCTGGCCCTTCCCGTGGACTGTTTGGGTGATTTTGGCCCACGTGGGCTGTCTGTTCAGTACACACAGGACATCTGTGGCTGTCCGTCAGCACACACAGGACGTCCGTGTGTGTCCGTCAGCACACACAGGACGTTCGTGGCTGTGCGTGTGTGTCCGTGTGTGTCTGTCAGCACACACACGACGTCTGTGGCTGTCCATCAGTACACATATCAGCACGTTGGTCCTTTGACTCCGCACTCTGACCCTTCCTGTGGACTGTTCGGGTAATTTTGGCCCTCGTGGGCTGTCTGTTCAGTACACACAGGATGTCCGTGGGTGTCCGCCAGCACACACAGGACGTCCATGGCTGTTTGTGGCTGTCGGTCAGCACACACAGGACGTCCGTGTGTGTCCGTGTGTGTCTGTCAGCACACACAGGACGTCTGTGGGTGTTCGTCAGCACACACAGGACATCCGTGTCTGTCCGTGTGTGTCCGTCAGCACACACAGGACGTTCGTGGCTGTACGTGTGTGTCCGTCAGCACACACATGACGTCCGTGGCTGTCCATCAGTACACATATAAGCACGTTGGTCCTTGGACTCCGCACGCTGACCCTTCTTGTGGACTGTATGGGTGATTTTGGCCCTCGTGGGCTGTCAGTTCAGTACACACAGGACGTCCGTGGGTGTCCGCCAGCACACACAGGACGTCCGTGGCTTTCCGTGTGTGTCCGTCAACACACACAGGACGTCCGTGGCTGTCCCTCAGTACACATATCAGCACGTTGGTCCTTGGACTCAGCATGCTGGCCCTTCCCATGGACTGTTTGGGTGATTTTGTCCCAAGTGGGCTGTCTGTTCAGTACACACAGGACGTCCATGGGTGTCCGCCAGCACACACAGGACGTCCGGGGCTGTTTGTGGCTCTCTGTCAGCACACACAGGATGTTCGTGGGTGTCGGTCAGCACACACAGGACGTCCGTGTGTGTCCGTAGCATACACAGGACGTCCGTGGCTGTCCGTGTTTGTCTGTCAGCACACACCGGACGTCTGTGGCTGTCCATCAGTACACATATCAGCACGGTTGTCCTTGGACTCTGCACGCTGGCCCTTCTTGTGGACTGTTTGGGTGATTTTGGCCCACGTGGGCTATCTGTTCAGTACACACAGGACGTCCGTGGGTGTCCGCCAGCACACACAGGACGTCCGTGGCGGTCCGTGTGTGTCTGTCAGCACACACATGACGTCTGTGGCTGTCCATCAGTATACATATCAGCACGCTGGTCCTTGGACTCAGCACGCTGGCCCTTCCCGTGGACTGTTTGGGTGATTTTAGCCCACATGGGCTGTCTGTTCAGTACACACAGGACGTCTGTGGGTGTCCGTCAACACACACTGGACGTCCGTGTGTGTCCGTCAGCACACATAGGACGTTCGTGGCTGTGCGTGTGTGTCCGTGTGTGTCTGTCAGCACACACATGACGTCTGTGGCTGTCCATCAGTACACATATCAGCACGTGTGTCCTTTGACTCCGCACGCTGACCCTTCCTGCGGACTGTTCGGGTGATTTTGGCCCTCGTGGGCTGTCTGTTCAGTACACACAGGACGTGCATGGGTGTCCGCCAGCACACACAGGACGTCCGTGGCTGTCCGTGTGTGTCCGTCTGTGTCCGTTAGCACACACAGGACGTCCGTGGCTGTCCCTCAGTACACATATCAGCACGTTGGTCCTTGGACTCAGCACGCTGGCCCTTCCCGTGGACTGTTTGGGTGATTTTATCCCACGTGGGCTGTCTGTTCAGTACACACAGGACGTGTCACGCCCCCAATCCTGAATAGGATTGTTGGGATGGCCATGGTTCGAGGAAACGTGCAAGCCAGTCTTAGGACATCAAGGCAAGCGTTCCATGGTCGAGAAAGAAGGTTAAGGACATAAGGAAACAAAGACTTAACCTTATACAAGCTAAGAGACAGCTAGGACGAGTAAGACGGTAACTGGACAAAGTGGACGAGTAGCTCGGCCAGCTCAATGAAGCTAGGTTCAGTTCACTCCAGCTCAGTCCCTACTAAGTCAGCTCCACTAGCTGGACTACTAGCTCACTCAGCGTAGACAGCTGAGAGTCAGCTCATCTCAGCTAGACTGACTGTCCGGGCTTTAGGCCAATTGTCCGGGACCGGGTCAGTGGCGGGCTGTGAGGTCCGGCCATGAGGCCATGAGCTGTTGGCTCTTTGGACAAGGCCGTGGGCTAAGTCCAGGAGGCCTGGGGCGTGGGTTGGGCTTGTGACCGACCCCAAACCCAATCAGAAAGGGCGAAGGGATGCAAGTGGCCGAAAGGGGACAACCCTTGGCCGATGGTGCCCATTCGCTAGCAAGTCGTGTTTGTTCATGGGGCAAGACTTACCCCCTCGTTTTCTATAAATATGGGGGCTCTCTGGTCGATTTCATTATCCAATTGCAGAGGTAAATACTGAGAAAAACGTAGAGAGAAAGAAAGATTGAAAGAGAGAGTTCCGGCCAAGAGAAAGGCCGATTTTGGTGGTGTTGTGTTCCGGCGACTCTGATCGTTTGAGAACTAACTCCGGTCAAGAATGGGAGATCAAGACAAGGAGAAGAGCATGGAGAACCCAGACGTGGTTCACAAGGTATGTGATGGGCCGTGGCTCCATCAGACCAAACGGACTGTCCATGCGACCGCACCGCGGCTCTGCTCGGTTCCTAAGTCCCATCCGGCTCTCCTTATCTGTTTCAATTCGTTTCTCTTCTCTTCTCTCTGGTTAAACACGAAAGGTTGTGTTGGTTGAGTCCAAGGGACACGTCCCTAGACTTTGGCCGGACATAATCAAACCGCTAGCCTAGACACGGGTCGGTTAGTGGGATGATCCGATCGCACCAAGATTGGGCGGTTAGGACGAACGGTCGGGAATGACCCAAAGGGCACGAGTGATCAAGAGTCATGAGTGTCCAAGAGGCACGAATGGCCAAAGGGTACATGTTCCAAACGGTGTCTTTCGGGACAGGTTAGGACCGATCCTTATGGATCAGCCTATTGGTTGTCTAGTTAAGACAAGGTCACGGTTTGTCTAAGCCAAGGTAGAGTCGCAAGGTCTGACCGGTTGCTAAGCCTTCCAGATTAGGCTTGAGGCTTACTCGGCCGATTGGATCCAGGCCTAAGGCCGGATCAGGTAAGGGAGTCTGTTGGGCCATTGAGCCGGACTCCATTGGCCGGTCGCAACTAGATTCTATCCGGTTAGACGGATTGGTCTTTGGGGACGATCCGGATCTGTTCGTGTGTTCTGTTTATCTATTCTGAACGATCTATCTGATTCTAAGTCAAGGGGACTCAGGTGGCGGCTATGGCCCAACTGTTCACGCCATTAGTGAACTCCTCGGTTGGCGAAGCTACGCCTGTGGCTACGACCGCCCCCAACACCAATGGTCCAGTTGTGGAAACGGTCGAGGTGATCGAGATTGATCCACCAGAAAGGACCGGGAAAAAGGTGGCTATCTGAGTTTGCTTCAGCACATCTCCCGTCTAGGGACGAAGCATTTCTCAGGAAGCACCGATCCTATTGAGGCAGACGAGTGGAGGAGTAGTCTAGTCCGAAACTTCAGCTCAACTCGTTGTCCCGAGGATTACAAGAGAGACATTGCGGTTCACTTCCTGGAAGGGGACGCACATAATTGGTGGCTGGCTGTGAACAAGCGCACCAATGGAAGTCTCCAGAGTTTTGCGGATTTTGAAGATGAATTCAACCGCAAATACTTTCATGCAGAGGCTTGGGACCGTCTGGAAGGTAGATTCCTAGACCTTACCCAAGGCCGCAAGGCCATACGTGAGTACGAAGAGGAGTTCAACCAGCTCCGACGGTTTGTTGGAAGGGAACTTGAGGACGAGACAGTCCAGGTTCGTCGGTTCATTCGAGGCTTAAGGCCAGAGCTGAGAACCCACTGTTCGATCCACACCTTCAGCACCGTCGGAGAGCTGGTTGAACGTGTAGCTCTTTTGGAGTCTAACTTTGCCGAAGAAGCCAAGCTTAAGACAAAGTCGCAGTTTGTCCCGACGGGTAAGACTAACAACCGAAAGAAAAAGTGGGACCAGGTTGACGGAGGCAAGGCCTCTAGTGGACGACCTGATTGTCCCAAGTGTGGTAAGAACCATCCAGGTGAATGCTGGAAAGCCATGGGAGCTTGTGTGAGATGTGGCAGCTTGGATCATTCCATCCGAGATTGCACTTGACCAAGCCTGACTCAGGGCCAATCCAGTGGCAGCGGCTCTTGGACTTGTTTCCACTGCAGCCAAAGCGGACACTTCCAAAGTGAATGTCCTAAGCGGCAAGGAGGACAAGGAAAGGGTCGTGGAGACACGGGAAAGTCGACCCAGAGCAGGCCGACCACAACACAAAGGGTGTATGAGCTGTCCCGAGACGACGGCTCTTTTGGATCGTTTGATTCGATCTCTAGTAATTTCTGAATTTATCTGTTTCATTCAATAGAATGCTTGGTCTGGAACCTAGAGTGGCTAGGGGATTCTGATGTGGGTCTCTTATAGGGACCCTCATGATTGGTGGTGTTGAAACCCACGTACTTTTCGACACAGGGGCTACACATAGTTTTGTAAGCCCGAAACTGGTAGGAAAGGGTCTGTTCTGCCTCTGTTCTGGGGATAATTCGAGACTAGTGAGGGCGGACGGTGGGCAAATCATGCACTCACTAGGGCTCATGACTAATATCCCGGTAATTATCCAGGAGAAAAATCTGCCTGTAGATCTGATTGTGTTGCGCCTACAGAATCACGATGTGATCCTAGGCATGGATTGGATGGGAAAGTATCGGGCCACTCTCGACTGCCATAGAGAATGTGTACGGTTGGAGACTGGACCACACCCGATCCAGTACCAAAGTCTGAATATGAGTCCGGCTCTGGATAGAGTAGTGGTGTCAGCAATCCGAGCAGGAAGGATGCTTAGACGGGGTTGTGAAGCATATTTGACCACAATTACCACTATGGAGCACGGCAGGTCTGATGATCAGAAAGATCTATCTGAGGACCCGTTGGTGTCTGAGTTCCCAGATGTGTTCCGTTCGCTACAAGGTGTCCCCCCTGATAGGTCGGATACATTTACGATTGAACTAGAACCAGGGACAGCTCCAATGTCCAAGAGTCCGTATCGAATGGCTCCGGCCGAGATGGCCAAGCTAAAGAAGCAATTAGAAGAATTGCTGGACAAGGGGTTCATACGTCCAAGTAGCTCTCCTTGGGGTGCACCAGTCCTCTTTGTGAAAAAGAAGGATGGTAGCATGCGTCTGTGTATTGACTATCGAGGGTTGAACAGGGTTACTGTGAAGAACAAGTACCCGTTGCCCAGAATAGACGAGTTGTTGGATCAACTCAAAGGAGCCAAGTGGTTTTATAAGATTGATTTGGCCTCAGGGTATCATCAGATCCCTATAGAGCCAAATGATATTAGAAAGACAGCATTTCGAACCAGGTACGGCCACTACGAGTTTGTGGTTATGCCATTCGGTCTGACCAATTCGCCTACTGCATTCATGAAAATGATGAACAGTGTGTTCCGAGACTTCCTGGACGAATCAGTGATCATCTTCATTGATGATATCCTGATTTACTCCAAGGATGAGGAATCTCATCGGAAACACCTGAGAGCCGTGCTGGAACGATTACGGGAACACAAGCTCTATGCAAAACTCAGTAAATGCAGTTTTTGGCAGAAGAGCATTGGGTTTCTTGGCCACATTGTGTCCGGTGAGGGCGTCTCGGTGGATCCAGAGAAGATCAGGGCAATCAAGGATTGGCCTCGACCATGCAGTGCCACGGAAGTCAGAAGCTTCCTAGGGCTGGTAGGTAATTATAGAAAGTTTGTGAAAGGATTCGCAAGCTTGGCTCAGCCTATGACACGGTTGACCGGGAAGGACGTTAAGTTCACATGGTCTGAGGAGTGTGGGAAATGTTTTTCTGTGCTTAAGGACATGCTGACTAGCGCACCCATTTTGGTTCTTCCAGAGGCCGACCAACCCTATGAGGTTTATACGGACGCGTCCATAACAGGACTAGGTTGCGTATTAACCCAGCATGGGAAGGTCATCGCCTATGCGTCAAGGCAGTTGAGAAAACATGAGGGAAACTTTTCCCCACCCATGACCTTGAAATGGCTGCGGTAGTGTTCACCTTACAGATTTGGCGATCATACTTGTATGGTGCCATGGTTCAGATACTTACGGACCATAAGAGTCTTAAGTATATATTCACCCAGCCTGAGTTAAACTTAAGGCAGAGAAGGTGGATGGAGTTTGTAGCTGATTACGATCTGGATATCACCTATCATCCGGGAAAGGCTACTCTGGTCGCAGATGCCTTGAGTCGAAGAAGGGCCGACGTATCAGCCGAACGAGAAGCGGAAGACCTGGACGGTACGGTTCGTGCCCTACGGTTGAAGGCATGAACCAAAGAGTCTGAACCACTCGGATTAGAGGCGGTCAATCAGGCCGACCTGCTTACCCGAATTCGGTTGGCTCAAGGTCAGGACGAGAACCTGAACAAGGTTGCTCAGAATGATAGGACGGAGTACCAAACTGCAAAGGATGGTACCATCCTAGGAAACAATCGGATCAGTGTTCCTAATGATAGAAGTCTAAAGGAAGAGATTATGAGGGAGGCTCATAAGTCCAGATTCTCGGTTCATCCTGGTGCGACCAAGATGTACCAGAACCTTAAGAAGTTCTATCATTGGATCCGTATAAAGGCAGATGTCGCGGAGTGGGTGGCCAAGTGTTACACTTGCCAACTCATCAAAGCAGAACATCAAGTGCCTAGTGGGTTATTGCAAAGCTTGCGTATTCCGGAATGGAAATGGGATCACATCACAATGGACTTTGTGACTGGGTTCCCTACCACGAGGAGTAAGAAAGATGCGGTTTGGGTTGTGGTTGATCGCCTGACCAAATCAGCACACTTCCTGGCTATCAAAAAGTCGGATGGGGTAGATCAGATTGTACGTAAGTACATTGATGAGATCGTCCGACTACATGGTGTGCCGGGTAGCATAGTTTCAGATAGGGATTCAAGGTTCACATCTGACTTCTGGAGGGCTTTCCAAAAGGCTTTAGGAACAAGAGTGAACATGAGTACAGCCTATCACCCACAGATGGATGGACAGTCTGAACGAACGATCCAGACATTGGAAGATATGTTGCGAGCATGTGTTCTAGACTGGGGTGATTCCTGGGAGAAACATCTACCTCTGGTAGAATTTGCTTACAACAATAGCTTCCATAGTAGTATTGGCATGTCGCCATACGAAGCTCTGTATGGGCGTCCATGCAGGACACCCTTATGCTGGACCCAAGTTGAGGAACACAGCATGATTGGTCCGGAGATTGTCGAAGAGACAACCAAAAAGATCAAGTTCTTGAGGGACAAGATGAGACAGGCACAAGACCGCCAAAAGAACTATGCAGATCGAAGAAGGAAAGATCTTGAGTTTCAAGTAGGTGACTTGGTGTATCTCAAAATGATTACCTTCAAAGGACGAGTCCGGATTTCCAGAAGACAGAAGTTAGATCCGAGATACTTGGGTGCGTTCAAGGTCATTGAAAGAGTTGGGATGGTGGCCTACAAGTTGGACTTGCCGGCCAAGATGGACGCATTTCATAATGTGTTCCACGTCTCCCAACTTCGGAAATGTTTGACGGACCAAGACATCGCTCTTCCTGCCATTCCAAACGATCTTGGTAAAAACCTAACCTTGGAAACGAGGCCAGTTCGAATCATAGATAGGATGGAAAAAGCAACAAGGAAGAAGACGGTCCAGATGGTCAAGGTCGTCTGGGACTGTAATTGTCAGGATATAATCACTTGGGAAACCGAAGCTAGAATGAAAGCAGAGTACCCAGAGTTGTTGGATCAGTTTGTTTCCGAGGAAGCATTCGATTCGGATTCAAGGACGAATCCATCCCAAGGGGGGGGGACTTGTCACGCCCCCAATCCTGAATAGGATTGTTGGGACGGCCATGGTTCGAGGAAACGTGCAAGCCAGTCTTAGGACATCAAGGCAAGCATTCCATGGTCGAGAAAGAAGGTTAAGGACATAAGAAAACTTAGACTTAACCTTATACAAGCTAAGAGACAGCTAGGACGAGTAAGACGGTAACTGGACAAAGTGGACGAGTAGCTCGGCCAGCTCAATGAAGCTAGGTTCAGTTCACTCCAGCTCAGTCCCTACTAAGTCAGCTCCACTAGCTGGACTACTAGCTCACTCAGCTGAGACAGCTGAGAGTCAGCTCATCTCAGCTAGACTGACTGTCCGGGCTTTAGGCCGATTGTCCGGGTCCAGGTCAGTGGCGGGCTGTGAGGTCCGGCCATGAGGCCATGGGCTGTTGGGTCTTTGGACAAGGCCGTGGGCTAAGTCCAAGAAGCCTGGGGCGTGGGTTGGGCAAAGGGATGCAAGTGGCCGAAAGGGGACAACCCTTGGCTGATGGTGCCCATTCGCTAGCAAGTCATGCCTGTTCGTGGGGCAAGACTTGCCCCCTCGTTTTCTATAAATATGAGGGCTCTCTGGTCGATTTCATTATCCAATTCCAGAGTAAAATACTCAAGAGAAAAACGTAGAGAGAAAGAAAGAGAGAAAGAGAGAGTTCCAGCCAAGAGAAAGGCCGATTGTGGTGGTGTTGTGTTCCGGCGACTCTGATCGTTTGAGAACTAACTCCGGTCAAGAATGGGAGATCAAGACAAGGAGAAGAGCATGGAGAACCCAGACGTGGTTCACACGGTATGTGATGGGCCGTGGCTCCATCAGACCGAACGGCCGTTCCATGCGACCGCACCGCGGCTCTACTCGGTAAGGGAGTCCGTTGGGCCATTGAGCCGGACTCCATTGGCTGGTCGCACCTAGATTCTATCCGGTTAGACGGATTGGTCTTTGGGGACGATCCGGATCTGTTCGTGTGTTCTGTTTATCTATTCTGGACGATCTATCTGATTCTAAGTCAAGGGGTGGTTGGTTGAATGACTTAGGATACGGTAGGTAGGTTCATACGTTTTATGATTATGTTGACTGAGGTTTATCTAAGTTCTAGGAACCAAGTCAAGCATTGTAGAATCAATCTGGTTGTGGTTTAAGGAACTAAGGATGGTTCTTGTCAAGCCAAGGAGCCGTGAAGGCTCGGTCAGTGAGAGGCTGTGTAACATGTGGTTAGATGATGCTAGGGATGAACTAGTGATTGTCTATGAGACTGTTAAGAAGTTGTGTATTGAATCTCATGTTTCTAAGTAATATAAAGTTTATACATTATTATTCCGCTGTGCAATCTATCCCTTTGTTTATGAACCTCATATTCGAATATCACTTAGTAAAGAAAAGACTTGGAATGAATCAGACAAGCAAAGAAATTAATAAGTAAGCATTCGTATCCAGTTGGGTTGAGAGACCAGGAACGGGTCTTACAGGACGTCCGTGGATGTCCGCCAGCACACACAGGACGTCCGTGGCTGTCCGTGTGTGTCCGTCTGTGTCCGTCTGCACACACAGGACGTCTGTGGCTGTCTGTGTGTGTCCGTCTGTGTCCGTCAGCACACATAGGACGTCCGTGGCTGTCCCTCAGTACACATATCAGCACGTTGGTCCTTGGACTCAGCACGCTGGCCCTTCCCGTGGACTGTTTGGGTGATTTTATCCCACGTGGGCTGTCTGTTCAGTACACATAGGACGTCCGTGGGTGTCCGCCAGCACACACAGGACGTCCGTGGCTGTTTGTGGCTGTCCGTTAGCACACACATGACGTCCGTGGTTGTCCGTCAGCACACACAAGACGTCTGTGGGTGTTCGTCAGCACACACAAGATGTCTGTGGCTGTTCGTGTCTGTCCGTCAGCACACACAGGACGTTCGTGGCTGTACGTGTATGTTTGTGTGTGTCCGTGTGTGTCCGTCAGCACATACATGACATCCGTGGCTGTCCATCAGTACACATATCAGCACGTTGGTCCTTGGACTCCGCACGCTGACCCTTCTTGTGGACTGTTCGGGTGATTTTGGCCCTCGTGGGCTGTCTGTTCAGTACACACAGGACGTTCGTGGGTGTCCACCAGCACACACAGGACGTCCGTGGCTGTCCGTGTGTGTCCGTCTGTGTCCGTCTGTGTCCGTCAGCACACACAGGACGTCTGTGGCTGTCCCTCAGTACACATATCAGCACGCTGGCCCTTCCTGTGGACTGTTTGGGTGATTTTGTCCCAAGTGAGCTGTCTGTTCAGTACACACAGGACGTCCACCGCCAGCACACACAGGACGTCTGGGGTTGTTTGAGGCTGTCCGCCAGCACACACAGGACGTCTGGGGCTGTTTGTGGCTGTCTGTCAGCACACACAGGACGTTCGTGGGTGTCGGTCAGCACACACAGGACGTTCGTGTCTGTCCGTAAGCATACACAGGATGTCCATGGCTGTACGTGTGTGTCCATCAGCACACACAGGACGTCTGTGGCTGTCCATCAGAACACATATCAGCACGTTGGTCCTTGGACTCTGCATGCTGGCCCTTCCCGTGGACTGTTTGGGTGATTTTGGCCCACGTGGGCTATCTGTTCAGTACACACAGGACGTCCGTGGGTGTCCGCCAGAACACACAGGATGTCCATGGCGGTCCGTGTGTGTCCGTCAGCACACACAGGACGTATGTGGCTGTCCATCAGTATACATATCAGCACGCTGGTCCTTGGACTCAGCACGCTGGCCGTTCCCGTGGACTGTTTGGGTGATTTTGGCCCACGTGGGCTGTCTGTTCAGTACACACAGGACGTCTGTGGGTGTCCGTCAGCACACACAGGACGTCTGTGTGTGTCCTTCAGCAAAAACAGGACGTTTGTGGCTGTGCGTGTGTGTCCGTGTGTGACTGTCAGCACACACATGACGTCTGTGGCTGTCCATCAGTACACATATCAGCACGTTGGTCCTTTGACTCCGCACGCTGACCCTTCCTGTGGACTGTTCGGGTAATTTTGGCCCTCGTGGGCTGTCTGTTCAGTAGACACAGGACGTCTGTTGGTGTCCGCCAGCACACACATGACGTCCGTGGCTGTCCGTGTGTGTCCGTCAGCACACACAGGACGTCCGTGGCTGTCCCTCAGTACACATATCAGCACGTTGGTCCTTGGACTCAGCACGCTGGCCCTTCCCGTGGACTGTTTGGGTGATTTTATCCCAAGTGGGCTGTCTGTTCAGTACACACAGGACGTCCATGGGTGTCCGCCAGCACACACAGGACATCCGGGGCTGTTTCTGGCTGTCTGTCAGCACACACAGGACATCCGTGTGTGTCTGTCAGCACACACAGGACGTTCGTGGGTGTCGGTCAGCACACACAGGACGTTCGTGTGTGTCCATTAGCATACACAGGACGTCTGTGGCTGTACGTGTGTGTCTGTCAGCACAGACAGGACGTCTGTGGCTGTCCATCAGTACACATATCAGCACGTTGGTCCTTCGACTCTGCACGCTGGCCCTTCCCGTGGACTGTTTGGGTGATTTTGGCCCACGTGGGCTATCTGTTCAGTACACACAGGACGTCCGTGGGTGTTCGCCAGCACACACAGCACGTCCGTGGTGGTCCGTGTGTGTCCGTCAGCACACACAGGACGTCCGTGGCTGTCCATCAGTATACATATCAGCACGCTGGTCCTTGGACTCAGCACGCTGGCCCTTCCCGTGGACTGTTTGGGTGATTTTGGCCCACGTGGGCCGTCTGTTCAGTACACACAGAACGTTTGTGGGTGTCCGTCAGCACACACAGGACGTCCGTGTGTGTCCATCAGCACACACAGGAGATTCGTGGCTGTGCGTGTGTGTCCGTGTGTGTCTGTCAGCACACACATGACGTCTGTGGCTGTCCATCAGTACACATATCAGCAAGTTGGTCCTTTGACTCCGCACGCTGACCCTTCCTGTGGACTGTTCGGGTAATTTTGGCCCTCGTGGGCTGTTTGTTCAGTACACGCAGGACGTCTGTGGGTGTCCGCCAACACACACACAAGACGTCGTGGCCGTCCGTGTGTGTGCATCTGTGTCCGTCCGCACACACAGGACGTCTGTGGCTGTCCCTCAGTACACATATCAGCACGTTGGTCCTTGGACTCAGCACGCTGGCCCTTCCCGTGGACTGTTTGGGTGATTTTATTCCACGTGGACTGTCTGTTCAGTACACACAGGACGTCCGTGGGTGTCCGCCAGCACACACAGGTTGTCCGTGGCTGTTTGTGGCTGTCCGTCAGCACACACAGGTCGTCCGTGTGTGTCCGTGTGTGTCTGTCAGCACACACAGGACGTCCGTGGGTGTCCGTCAGCACACACAAAACGTCCGTGGGTGTCCGTCAGCATACACAAGACGTCTGTGGCTGTCCGTGTGTGTCCATCTGCACACACAGGACGTTCATGGCTGTCCATCAGTACACATATCAGCACGTTGGTCCTTGGACTCTGCACGCTGGCCCTTCCCGTGGACTGTTTGGGTGATTTTGGCCCACGTGGGCTATCTGTTCAGTACACACAGGATGTCCGTGGGTGTCCGCCAGCACACACAGGACGTCTGTGGCTGTCCGTCAGCACACATATGACGTCCGTGGGTGTCTGTCAGCACACACAGGACGTCTGTGGGTGTTCGTCAGCACACACAGGACGTCTGTGGCTGTCCATGTGTGATGTGGTCATCAGATCAGCAACTGAACCGGAGGTCAACCCAATGCCCTACTCAACCAGCCAAGGTGCAAACCAGGACATACGTGCACTAAAAATGTCAAATCTTACAAACCAGGAGGGTTTAAATCACGAGGCTAATTTTTATGGATTCTACACTCAAGAAGGAGTCCAGTCCAATTGTAATTGGGCCAAAATATTCACGGAGCAAGAAGTTATGAATTTTACAACTCAGAGGTTTCTCAGCCCGTCCATCTGCGAGTATCCGACTTTAGAAGGAGATTTAAGCTCAAGTAAGGAGCGGCCTGAAGCAAAGCCCGTCATAAAATTCAAGAGCATTCTTTCAGCTTTCCAGAACGCCAAAGATCAGGAGAAATGGACACGGAAATCAGAAGATATGTTCAATTTTCCAGAACCGGTCAAACCAGTGCTACACTCGCCTCAATTGGAAGCTAACCGGTTCAATCAGCTTCAAACCAGAAATTGGCGACCAGGAGATCATTTCAACCAATCAGGAGGTATTCCAGAAGTCTTTAGCTGCACCAGAACCCAGGAGATCAGTCGGTTCAATGGAGAATCACTTAAATCAAACCAGAGCTATTTATGGAAAGATTGGACAATCTTTCGGTTTGATCCATTCCAAGCAATTCCAATCCAACCAGGAGAACCAGACGACGTCCAGACTAAACCAAGACATCCAGGAGACATTATACACGAGCCAGAAGAGTTCTACAACTTCATCCCATGCACCAGCCCACATAGGAATAAGAAGATCCCCATTATCACCAAACTGCCTTATTTGGAGTCTCTTGCATTCAAACTCCAACAGCTCTTTTTCTACCAAGGCAAGGACGAGATCAGCATCTATCAAGCATTCAATAAGGTCCCAAGGAAGCTCTCTCATCCTCTTAAACCATACAGGTTCAAGAAAGATCAGATTCTTTACTTGGAGCCAAAATTCCACAAAAGGCTCCAACGGCTAGTTTTCGATTTCTTTCTTAGTTTTGATTTGTTTCCTTTTCTATTTGTTTTAGAACGTTAGGACCTTTGTCTCTGAGCATTATATAAGCTCCTAGACATCCATTGTAAAGATCACCCTTAATCACCATGTTAATAAAAAAGTTTATTCAGTTTTATCAAAGTTGTTCTTTGTATAAAATATCGGTCTTTAGGATTCAAAGAGAGATTCTTTGTTGTCTTATTGATTTCGTGAGTCTAGTTTGTTTGTGCAAATCAAACAAGCTCAGTACACAGATTGAGAGAGTCAATCACTTCGATCCATCATTCCATCAGATTGAGAGATTCAATCAAACCTTCCTCCGCAAATCCACTTCAGTTCATCTTCTAATCAAGCTGAGAGTGATACACATCCAGCAGCTTGATTCCATCCTATCCTTTGTTTATTTATCTTGTTTCATTATCATTATCATCATCATCTTATTTGTTTTCATGTTTGTTTCTGTTTGCATCATAAAAACTCTAAACTCATAAAATTCGGTTCTTTTTGTTTTCAGGTTTAAACCTTGGTTCCACCATTCAACCAATTCGTAGGTTACCCCCCCCTGTGCCTACAACATTTTGGTATCAGAGCTGAAGCTCCTGAATCAGGTCACTCTATCCTTGCATCATATTTCATTTGCTTGCATTTGTTTTGTTTTTATCTAAAACCGAAAACCCATAAAAACAGTCTTTTGCTTCAAGTTTTTGTTTCTGCATATTTTGTTCTTGCTGTTCTTATAAACCACGAAAAAGAAAAAGAAAGATGTGTTTGATTCATATTACTTGCACTTAGTTTCGAAATTCTTGTTAGTTTCCTTTTTGTTTTGTTTCCATAATCAAAAATCCCATAAAAAATTGCCATTTTGAATTTGTTTCCTTTGTTTGCATATCCTTAAAAAAAAAAAAAATCATACCAGCTATTGTTTCATTCCATATTAGTTGGTCCATTTCGTGATTGCATCAGAAAACCAAAAAAAAAATTATTTATTGCATAGTTACTTCATTTTGGTTTATACTTGCATTTTTCTCGGTTTAGTTTAAATTAGCTTTGCATTGTTCATTGCTCTTATGCTTGACCAAAACTTTCCATACTTCACTTGATCTTTGATATTGATTTCAGGGAGCAATGGTAGGAGAAGCACACGGCCAAACCCTAGAGGCCACACTGAGCAACCAACTAATAGCTATACAAGAGCTCAATGATAAGATTGCTCAGTTGGGAAAAAGGAATAAGCCACAAGGCCGACGACCACAACATGGAGAAAGAAGATTTGGAGATGCACCAGAGGCTGGCTATGTTGAGCCTAAGCCACCAGATCCTTCATGGATCACCTCACACCATACTTCTTCAACTTATAAATACTTAACTCATTCTTATCTTTATTTTAAATCAGTTAATGAAGTTAAGATTTATTCCTTTTCAGGTAGTAGTTGGCCAGATAATTATTTATCATGGGAAAGAACCATGGATGATTGGTTTTCATACCAAGGCGTGCCAAATAATGAGAGGCTAGCTCATGCCATCAAGCAACTTTCCGGAAAAGCTTACTCATGGTGGAAAAGAGTAGATAAGACACATGGTAAAAGTCCAGAAGAGGTTGTCACCAACTGGAAAGATCTTAAAGATGTTATGATCAGGAAGTATGTGACTACACTTCCCACGCAAGAAACCAGAAGAAAATACCCAAGGAGATTTTCAAATGGTGTATCCAAAGAGGCAAAGAAAGTTGTGCCACAACAAGGCCATAGAAGCTTGATCTATCAAGACCAGATTCGGCCAAGCCAGATGCCCACGGTTTTATATGATAAATACCAACCTTATGAGGTCCCAAGGTCCATGGAGAAGAACCTTTTCAGCCCAGACACATTGGCTAGACACAAACAAAAATAAGACAAACCAATTCTTCAAGGAAAGGCCAAGGTAAGTCCTATACTTGATAAATTTGTTTATAAATCATCTCCCACTGGTATGAGTCACTTGTCTTTGTCCAAGAATGTTAAGACAGGTCCTGAGGTCCAGAAAGACACGAACTCAACATCCTTGTTGGAATCAAAAGCTGTCCATGACTTAAGGAATAAAGAGATTCCAAGCCCAAAGAAAGAAGAGACAACAAGCCAATGTAAGTCTTCTAACTCTGAAAATTTAAAAGATCAGACATGTTATAGATGTCATAAAAGAGGACACTTTGCTGTAGTTTGTCCAAGTAAACAAGTATTGATAGAGACATCACTAGAAAAGAAAACAGATTTATCTATAAAGAGTGATAGTTTTATTCAATCTGATTTATTAGCTCAAAATTCTTGTATGATGCACTTGTCTTTGTCAAAGGGTGATGTAACAGGAACTAAGGAGCAAGAATTTAAAGAAGAAGAACCACCAGGCGTGACTCTTGTGATGGACCAGAAGATTGTTCAAGAGACAATGCAGTCCATATTGCTTAAAGAAGCAAAACCAAAACAATGCCAAGGTAAGGCTTTAGAATCTCAAAAGAGAATGAAAGCTGACTTGCTCTATCTTGGTGCAGATTATACAGTTTCGAGGTCGAAACCTTGTCAAGAGGGAGGGGATGATGTGGTCATCAGATCAGCAACTGAACCGGAGGTCAACCCAAAGCCCTACTCAACCAGCCAAGGTGCAAACCAGGACATACGTGCACTAAAAATGTCAAATCTTACAAACCAGGAGGAATTAAATCACGAGGCTAATTTTTATGGATTCTACACTCAAGAAGGAGTCCAGTCCAATTGTAATTGGGCCAAAATTTTCACGGAGCAAGAAGTTATGAATTTTACAACTCAGAGGTTTCTCAGCCCATCCATCTGCGAGTATCCGACTTTAGAAGGAGATTTAAGCTCAAGTAAGGAGCGCCCTGAAGCAAAGCCCGTCATCAAATTCAAGAGAATTCTTTCAGCTTTCCAGAAAGCCAAAGATCAGGAGAAATGGACACGGAAATCAGAAGATATGTTCAATTTTCCAGAACCGGTCAAACCAGTGCTACACTCGCCTCAATTGGAAGCTAACCGGTTCAATCAGCTTCAAACCAGAAATTGGCGACCAGGAGATCATTTCAACCAATCAGGAGGTATTCCAGAAGTCCTTAGCTGCACCAGAACCCAGGAGATCAGTCGGTTCAATGGAGAATCACTTAAATCAAACCAGAGCTATTTATGGAAAGATTGGACAATCTTTCGGTTTGATCCATTCCAAGCAATTCCAATCCAACCAGGAGAACCAGACGACGTCCAGACTAAACCAAGACATCCAGGAGACATTATACACGAGCCAGAAGAGTTCTACAACTTCATCCCATGCACCAGCCCACATAGGAATAAGAAGATCCCATTATCACCAAACTGCCTTATTTGGAGTCTCTTGCATTCAAACTCCAACACCTCTTTTTCTACCAAGGCAAGGACGAGATCAGCATCTATCAAGCATTCAAGAAGGTCCCAAGAAAGCTCTCTTATCCCTTAAACCGTCCAGGTTCAAGAAAGATCAGTTCTTTACTTGGAGCCAAAATTCCACAAAAGGCTCCAACGGCTAGTTTTCGATTTCTTCTTAGTTTTGATTTGTTTCCTTTTCTATTTTGTTTTAGAACGTTAGAACCTTTGTCTTCTGAGCATTATATAAGCTCCTAGACATCCATTGTAAAGATCACCCTTAATCACCAAGTTAATAAAAAGTTTATTCAGTTTTATCAAAGTTGTTCTTTGTATAAAATATCGGTCTTTAGGATTCAAAGAGAGATTCTTTGTTGTCTTATTGATTTCGTGAGTCTATTTGTTTGTGCAAATCAAACAAGCTCAGTACACAGATTGAGAGAGTCAATCACTTCGATCCATCATTCCATCAGATTGAGAGATTCAATCAAACCTTCCTCCGCAAATCCACTTCAGTTCATCTTCTAATCAAGCTGAGAGTGATACACATCCAGCAGCTTGATTCCATCCTATCCTTTGTTTATTTATCTTTTTTCATTATCATTATCATCATCATCTCATTTGTTTTCATATTTGTTTCTGTTTGCATCATAAAAACTCTAAACTCATAAAAATCGGTTCT
>NW_022610525.1:0-25789 GCF_000309985.2 Brassica rapa
CTCGGTCGCTACGTAGCGACCGAGCTTTGGCTCGAGCTCGGTCGCTACGTAGCGACCGAGCGGGACGATTGCTCGGTCCCGCTACGTAGCGACCGAGCTTTGGCTTGAGCTCGGTTGCTACGTAGCGACCGAGCGGGACGATCGTTTGGTTTGAATCCCAAAGAATACTTCTTTCGTAGAAATAACCTCGTATAGTTTATTTTTCGACGAAAAATACATCCCTTCTTTACTTTTAACCCTTTCGGAAATACGATCTCTGAGGATTTTCGGATGGTAATTCCGTCGTAACCATTTTTGACCCCAACAGTTAGCCCCCCAGCCCGTTAGGATCATGCATGGGGGGATCCTAGCGTGCGGTTAGGCATGTTTGGCAAGTTAGGCGTGATGGATGGAATAATATGCGAAAGTCCGAGCTTGAATAGTAAATCCTCATGTCTTATAAGAAGAGAGGTAACTTGTTCCATAATTTTTTCACTTTCTTGTTTTTCTCTAAGATCTTTCAAAAAACTTTCTATCTTTCTCTCCACCCTTTTCCTCTATTCTCTTAAGAGAAGTGTAAAGATGTCGAGCAAGAAGAAGATTGCGAAAAAAGGGTCTTCGTCCGCGAGTCCTTACGAAGAGCTCGTCGTTCCGAAAACGGAGTTCGTGCCTCACTCGGTGCATCCTGCCGAGAACGAGGCATGGTGGTTTGCTCATTATGGCTCGCTGATCCCTCCCAAGGAGAAGCCATTCCCGTCCTGGTCCATCGTGGAGTCGAGGGAAAAGACGCAAGAGACCACTGACGAGTTTCTCGCGACGATGCGGTCGTTCTACCGCATCCCGGATGTTGTGGAGTTCCGGGTTCCCTGCCGCGGGGAATGTGCTAACAACCCCCCGGAGGGTTACTTTACTTGTTATGAGGTGTTCATAGTGCGTTGTCGCCTCTGGTTCCCCATACCCGAAATTCTCGTCCGAGTGTTGGACCGTTTTGAAGTCGCGATAAGTCAGTTGACACCCCTTGCCATTCAGCACCTTATTGGGATCTTGATCCTAAGCTATGAGCATGGCCTTTCCCTTTCCGTCGATCATTATGAAGCGCTTTTGAGGCTTCAACTTGTCAAGGATACGGATAAGCATAGGTTTGTCCCTCGGAAATTTATGTCGGTGGTTAAGAAGTTCATTTCGAACTTCAACTCGTGGAAGAAGTTCTTTTTCTTTGTTCGTTTGGACGCTGCGTCCGTCGAAGAGAGTTGCATTCCACTGTTCCGGAGGTTGCCGAACAATCGTCCCTTCATCAATCCTCTTGCTCCGTTCCCTGAGGATATTATCGCGGTGAGGGATCTTCTCAGGAATGGTCCCTTCTTCTGGACTTCTTTCACGCCGAGAAGGGTTCGGAAGGCGCTGAAATTTGTGCACCCTAGTCCAGCTTTGGACGCGGATACGGGAAGCGACTCCGAACCCGACGGCCAGAGTCCCGTTGAAGTTCCGACAGCCGCGCCGGAGTCGAGCTCTTGGAAGGGAAAAGACGTCGATCTCGGCGACATAGAGTTTTCGATGGATGACTCTATGCTTCCAGGATGGGATCCGAACCTTGCTTACGGCGACGGAAGCGGTTCGAGCGAAGCCCCCATTCCGGACTTCGATGATTTCTTTGCTGGGCTGCCATCGGGTTTCGATGCTCCTCCTCCTACGAAAGAATCGGCGAGGCCGAGAGTTGTTGCGGAAGGATCTCGCATCATCAATGGGGTTAGTTTTTTTTTTTGGGAATTTTTAAGTGATTGTCCTATGTATGGATTTGTAACACGCCTATTGATTTTGCAGGGCCTGAGCTTGCTGGGCTCGGCCATCGAGCGGGTCATAGAGAAGCCATGGTTTACCGCTTCAAGGCGGAGAAAGCGGAGCGGGATCTCGCCCGCGTGCAAGGCGAGATGCTGGAGCGAGAGGCACAGCTTACTCGTGATCATGCGCGGGCTGTTCGCAGATCGGAGAGGAAAGGCAAAAGAGAGATCGTCGAGGTGATGAAGACTCGCGCATCTCAGTTCCAGGTTGAGTACGGGAATCTTAAGAATGCCTTTACCTCGGTGGGCGACTTTCGCGAGTGCCGTGGTTCGGTCGGAAGTCTTTGGAGGACGCAAGCCGACGACTATGTGTTTGAAGAAGAAATGAGCTTGATGAAGAGTGGGATGAGTGACCGTGCCCACGCTGAGGCGCTTATCCCTCCGATCGACGAGAGGATTCAAGGGTTCTGGGATTCCATCCCGGTTTCTCCTGATACCGAGGAGGTCCCGATCGATTTTCACGGCGGTGGCGAGGAAGTGGATCGTCCTGCGGATGCGTTTGGTGCTTCGTTGTCCGGGGACTTCGACTTTGGATTATGAGGGATGGATCAGTTATCCTTGTTTTCGGCGAATGTGGCCTTTTGAATTTGGATTTCGTTTAGGCCACGATGGCCGTATTTGTATTTCCGGGACTGGCCGTTGGTGGCTTTGAATCCCTTGCCGCTTTACGCGGTTTATTTATATGATAAATGTTTCGTTTCGAGTTTTTCCTGAGTAGGGTTGAAGTAAATACGAGTTGTCGTCTCGTATGTAGTTCTAATTAGACGTTCAATCTGTTGGTTCGTTCGTGATTTTCGTAAAAATTTATCTGTCTTTACGATTTTCGAGAACATTGAGATACGAACGGAGAGGCATGGTTTATGATCTCGTATCTTTTAGATATCATGCCTTGAGATGTTTGAGACCAGAGCGTTGGGTTTAGGGCAAGACCTAGGTTTACTTTCGGTTAAGGTTTGTGCGGTGACTAGCCGGCTATCGTTTTTCCTGTTGCGATTTCTTCCTGACTCGCACCGGTTTAAAGTCCGCGATATGTTCTCGGCTTATATGACTTGTATGGTACGAATCGAGCATCTTCTCAGAATCTGGAAGTGCTAAACCAAAATTTCGGATTTTTGTTGTAGCGCGCTTTTGTCCTTGTGCTGGACGTTTTTAAAGATCAAAAGAGTGATCGGATTGCGTTTGTTTAAGACGGCTGGCGTGTTCGTCGGGGCCAATCGACGAACGGGGTGTAAGGTTTTTGTGGTCGCGTTCGGACAATTTGTTTAGCATTGTCCTCGAATTTTAACTTTTTGCGACGTCTCGCAGTTATTTTCGAGGATTATGCGTGTTTGAAAGGTGATAATCTTTACGATTTTTGGGCCGGATGAGGCCGCAGACGAGCGTAAACTGAAGCGTAAGCGTTTTCGATAAAAAGACAGTGTATATTGTAAAAATTTTTATGTTTCTAAAAACTCGATTACAATAATGGCGATTGTGGGAGTATACGAGTATACGCACCCACTCCCCCCCCCCTTTTTAGAGAGGGGGATAGCTGAACTCGTCTTTTGACAAGCTGCCTACGTACCCCTTTCGAGGATCAAGCCATCTCGTAGTTCTGTTTCATGCCGCGAGTGTTCTTACTCGGCGGTTGGTGTCGCGATGTCCGCCTTGACCGTGTCGATCGTGGCTGGGTCGACGCTATTTTCCGGATGTTCCGGTTGAGTTGTCGCGTGGGCTTCGGATTTATGTCGAGCTTCGACGTCCGATGCGTTTGCGTTGACAGACGATTTTACTTCGTCCTTGTGCGGGGCGCTTTTGGCCGAAGATCGATCTATCTTCGCGCGTTTGCCGTTTGCAGAAGCCGTGATTTGCCTTAACTTATGCTCCGCGAGGAAGCATAGTCGCGACTGTTTTTGGCATCCCCAGATGGCCGCGACTCCGCTCGGCGTTGGGAACTTGAGACCCAGGTGGTAAGTTGACGGAACTGCCTGCATGGCGTTGAGCCATGGGGTTCCCATGATCACGTTGTAGATAGCGGGATGGTCGACTACCGCGAATTCGACGATTTTCGTGATCTCCTTGGCCATGACTGGCAATTGGATTGACCCGAGAGTCATCGACACTTCGCCTGAAAAACCCGTGAGTGGTTTTGGCGTCGGAATTACCTCTCCGAGTTCGATACTCATCCGATTGAGAGTGTCGCGGAAGATTACGTTGACCGTGCTTCCCGTATCGACGAGTACCCTTCCGACTTCTAAATCTCGTATGACGAGATCTATGACGAGAGGGTCGCAGTGAGGTTGGTCGATACCGCCGGCTTCTTCCTCCGTGAAGGTGATCGAGCAATTTTGGCCGTCTCGAGGAGGAGACCATGTAGGCCATTTTGCGCTTGATTCTGCCTTCCGTTGGTAAGCCTTGATGGCTGACACGGTATCGCCGCAGTATTGAGATCCTCCGATGATCATATTGACTCTGCGACGATTGTTATCGTTCCCTTTGTCATCCGGCCTCCTACCGCGTTTATCCCCAGGTTGGTTTCGTTGAGGAGATTTTTCGGCGGGCGGATTTCTGTCCGTCTTTGGAGGCCGATCAGAATCGAGGATGAGATCCTTGACGCTAGTTACTTCCGAAAGCTCTCCAGCGAGCAGCTTCGCGGCCAGTCTTGCTCCTAAGACTTTGCAATTAGTCGTGGAGTGTCCTCGGGATTGGTGGAACTCGCAGAAGGTGTTCTCGTCATACCCTTGATTGCGAGTCCATGTGTTGCCCGTGGTCCGGCCTTGATCCGAACTGATCGCATAGTTATGCGCCCCTTGGAGATCTTCCCCCTCGTGATGGACGTACTTGTCGTTACGAGAGTTCTTCTTTTTCCCCTTCGGATCTGCGTCTTTCGAGGATGGTCTTGCCGGCTTATGTTTTTGCGATAAGACTTTAGTTTCTTCCTCCACTATGATATAGTCTGTTGCTTTGTGGAGGGCGTCCTGGATCGTTCGCGGTTTGTCGAGAGTTATCCATTTTCTGAATTTCGACTTGTACCAGAGCGTCTTTCTCAGCGCGTCGATGGCCACTTTGTCGCTTATCCCGCTGACCCTGGACATTATCAATTTGAATCGGCTGATAAACTCGCGGAGGGGTTCGTCTTCCCTCTGGGAGAGACTCCAGAGATCAACATCGGAGGTTTCCCTGTCTATGAATACAGAGTACTGTTTGAGGAATTCCGATGCGAGCTGTCGAAAACTCCCGATGGTGTTGCGACGAAGGCGTGCGAACCATTCGAGCGCTGCTCCTTCAAGATTTTCGACGAACAGGCGGCAATAGCCGGCATCCTTTTCGCCGTCCTTCAGTCTTGCTCTTCCCATCGCGATGTGGAAAGCCTGAAGGTGCGCTTTCGGATCGGCCGTACCATCGTACTTCGGTACTTTGATCTTTCCCGGATCGGACACCCTCATGTCCGAAATGCGATTGGTAAAGGGGGTCTTTCGAGCTCCTTCCAGCAGTCGATCGATCTCGGGGGCAGCACTAGTAGCATGATGGATTTGAGACTTTACGGCTCTCACTTCTGCCGCAGTCTTGGTGATGTAGTCGCGAAGATCGCGGATATCCGATGTCTCGTCAGAGGATTTCCGAGCCTGTCGGCGCTTACTGCGAGTGAGCTCGGTTTGCCTTTCGGCCAGCTCCTCTTGTTCGTTCCAATAGGCGACTTCTTCTTCTTCCGTCATTGGTTTTTCGAACGGGGAGCCTTCCCGAGCCGATCGGCTTCTGGTCCTTCTTGGATGTCTGTCGCCATCCTCGTCGCTGTCGTTGGAGACATCGCTAGGGTCCAGGTCAATGTGTTCGGCTCCGTTATCCTCCGAGTCCTTTGCAGGGAGCGGAAGACTTTCAGAGTTCCCCTTCTCGATGGGAGACTTCTCGCTGGGGTTTTGACCTGTTTGGGTCCGCGGGGACGGATAGCTTGGGTCCTTGCCGTTAAGGTTTCAACCTGTTTGGTCAAGGTATTCACGAGCTTATCCTGTTCTTCCGACCTTTTTTCATAGGTGGCGAACATCTTTTTAAACTCCTCGAGAGTCGCGGCGTTGGCTTGCGCGTTGGCCGCAGATACGTCCGCTACCGGAGTGTGGAGATCGGTGCCGCTGCCTCCGTTAAGGGGAGTTTGCACGTTATCCGCGTCGTTGGTTGACATGTCTGACTGTGTGTGGCTTTTGCGGGTTAGATTGATCCGTATATCCCCCTCCTTCTAGCGCCAAACTGTGGGAACCGAAATTCGCACTGTCGATTTCCGTTTAAATAAGGAAACTAAGAAAACCCTAGTTTCCCAGAGGACCCGGATATCTGTTAATTACCACACGTCAAGCAATCAGAACACGAGAATAACAACGATAAAAATAAGAAATCGAAAAGAGAGCAAAATAGATCTTATTCCGAATCTGCGTATGAGCGTTACAACAAGGTATAAGCCTGGGCTCGAGAGCTGTCGGCGAGATTCCTAGTTCTAGCAACCCTAAGACGGCTAAACCTAATTGAGTCGCAGCTCGAAATAACAAAAACGGAAAGTTGCCTAAATCGCTCTAAGTGCTAAGTTTGCTCTGAAAAAGTTCTCTCCTCTGCTCCTCGCCTAGGACTCCTTATATACTAGCTCCAAGGTCGGTTTACGCTTTTACTCTTCTGCCCTTAAGCCGTCATAGCATAAAAATGGAGATATTCCATTTTTCCCGATCTTCACAATTATCTTCAAAACTTCCGTATTTATCCGCGGAAACTTGACATTTATCCTTCCTCGCGGGCCAAGCGCGAACCTGCTGTGGTTCACGGGCTTTTGGTTAGGAAAGATCGTAGGATGGGCCTCGAGTCGTGTTTTAGGTCCCTTTGGGCCGTCTTCCGACTCGACACGTTTACTACGAGTTTTCCGCGGTTTCTAATCCGCGAAGTTTGATCGATGAATTAGAATAGCGGGAAACATAGACTGAGCTTGCTACGGTCTTCGGGAGATAGCATTCGAAGGTTTGACGAGAATGCAAGGACTGGTGTCGTATCGATGTTCGGAAAGGTTCAATCGCTATACAGCGACCGATCTTTGGCTCGAGCCCGGTCGCTATGTAGCGACCGAGCGAAACGAGTGCTCGGTCGCTACGTAGCGACCGAGCTTCGGCTTGAGCTCGGTCGCTACGTAGCGACCGAGCAGGACGATCGCTCGGTCGCTACGTAGCGACCGAGCTTTGGCTCGAGCTCGGTCGCTACGTAGCGACCGAGCGGGACGATCGCTCGGTCGCTACGTAGCGACCGAGCTTTTGGCTCGAGCTCGGTCGCTACGTAGCGACCGAGCGGGACGATCGCTCGGTCGCTACGTAGCGACCGAGCTTTTGGCTCGAGCTCGGTCGCTACGTAGCGACCGAGCGGGACGATCGCTCGGTCGCTACGTAGCGACCGAGCTTGGCTGAGCTCGGTCGCTACATAGCGACCGAGCGGGACGATCGCTCGGTCGCTTACGTAGCGACCGAGCTTTGGCTCGAGCTCGGTCGCTACGTAGCGACCGAGCGGGACGATGCTCGGTCGCTACGTAGCGACCGAGCTTGGCTGAGCTCGGTCGCTACGTAGCGACCGAGCGGGACGATCGCTCGGTCGCTACGTAGCGACCGAGCTTGGCTGAGCTCGGTCGCTACGTAGCGACCGAGCGGGACGATCGCTCGGTCGCTACGTAGCGACCGAGCTTTGGCTCGAGCTCGGTCGCTACGTAGCGACCGAGCGGGACGATCGCTCGGTCGCTACGTAGCGACCGAGCTTTGGCTCGAGCTCGGTCGCTATGTAGCGACCGAGCGGGACGATCGCTCGGTCGCTACGTAGCGACCGAGCTTTGGCTCGAGCTCGGTCGCTACGTAGCGACCGAGCGGGACGATCGCTCGGTCGCTACGTAGCGACCGAGCTTTGGCTCGAGCTCGGTCGCTATGTAGCGACCGAGCGGGACGATCGCTCGGTCGCTACGTAGCGACCGAGCTTGGCTGAGCTCGGTCGCTACGTAGCGACCGAGCGGGACGATCGCTCGGTCGCTACGTAGCGACCGAGCGGGACGATTGCTCGGTCGCTACGTAGCGACCGAGCTTTGGCTTGAGCTCGGTTGCTACGTAGCGACCGAGCGGGACGATCGTTTGGTTTGAATCCCAAAGAATACTTCTTCGTAGAAATAACCTCGTATAGTTTATTTCGACGAAAAATTACATCCCTTCTTTAACCCTTTCGGAAATACGATCTCTGAGGATTTTCGGATGGTAATTCCGTCGTAACCATTTTTGACCCCAACACAGAATAGATATACAGAACACACGAACAGATCCGGATCGTCCCCAAAGACCAATCCGTCTAACCGGATAGAATCTAGGTGCGACCGGCCAATGGTGTCCGGCTCAATGGCCCAATGGACTCCCTTACCTGATCCGGCCTTAGGCCTGGATCCAATCAGCCGAGTAAGCCTCAAGCCTAATCCGGAAGGCTTAGCAACCGGTCAGACCTTGCGACTCTACCTTGGCTTAGACAAACCGTGACCTTGTCTTAACTAGACAAGCCATAGGCTGATCCATAAGGATCGGTCCTAACCTGTCCCGAAAGACACCGTTTGGAACATGCACCCTTTGGCCATTCGTGCCTCTTGGACACTCATGACTCTTGACAACTCGTGCCCTTTGGGTCATTCCCAACCGTTAGTCCTAACCGCCCAGTCTTGGTGCGATCGGATAATCCAACTAACCGACCCGTGTCTAGGCTAGCGGTTTGGTTATGTTCGGCCAAAGCCTAGGGACGTGTCCCTTGGACTCAACCAGCACAACCTTTCGTGTTTAACCAGAGAGAAGAGAAGAGAAACAAATTGAAACAGATAAGGAGAGCCGGATGGGACTTAGGAACCGAGCAGAGCCGCGGTGCGGTCGCATGGACCGTCCGTTCGGTCTGATGGAGCCACGGCCCATCACATACCTTGAGAACCACGTCTGGGTTCTCCATGCTCTTCTCCTTGTCTTGATCTCCCATTCTTCACCGGAGTTAGTTCTCAAACGATCAGAGTCGCCTGAACACAACACCACCACAATTGGCCTTTCTCTTGGCCGGAACTCTCTCTTTCTCTCTTTCTTTCTCTCTACGTTTTTCTCTGAGTATTTTACTCTGGAATTGGATAATGAAATCGACCAGAGAGCCCCCATATTTATAGAAAACGAGGGGGTTAGTCTTGCCCCACGAACAGGCACGACTTGCTAGCGAATGGGCACCATCGGCCAAGGGTTGTCCCCTTTCGGCCACTTGCATCCCTTCGCCCTTTCTGATTGGGTTTGGGGTCGGTCACAAGCCCAACCCACGCCCCAGGCCTCCTGGACTTAGCCCACGGCCTTGTCCAAAGACCCAACAGCCCATGGCCTCATGGCCGGACCTCACAGCCCGCCACAGACCCGGACCCGGACCATCGGCCTAAAGCCCGGAAAGTCCGTCTAGCTGAGATGACCTGACTCTCAGCTGCCTCAGCTGAGTGAGCTAGTAGTCCAGCTAGTGGAGCTGACTTAGTAGGGACTGAGCTGGTGTGAACGGAACCTAGCTTCATTGAGCTGGCCGAGCTACTCGTCCACTTCGTCCAGCTACCGTCTTACTCGTCCTAGCTGTCTCTTAGCTTGTATAAGGTTAAGTCTATGTTTCCTTATGTCCTTAACCTTCTTTCTCGACCATGGAACGCTTGCCTTGATGTCCTAAGACTGGCTTGCATGTTTCCTCGAACCATGGCCGTCCCGACAATCCTATTCAGGATTGGGGGCGTGACAAGTCTCCCCCCCCCTTGGGATGGATTCGTCCTCGAATCTGAATCGAATGCTTCCTCGGAAACAAACTGATCCAACCACTCTGGGTACTCTGCTTTCATTCTAGCTTCGGTTTCCCAAGTGATTATATCCTGACCATTACAGTCCCAGACGACCTTGACCATCTGGACCGTCTTCTTCCTTGTTGCTTTTTCCATCCTATCTATGATTCGAACTGGCCTCGTTTCCAAGGTTAGGTTCTTACCCAGATTGTCTGGAATGGCAGGAAGAGCGATGTCTTGGTCCGTCAAACATTTCCGAAGTTGGGAGACGTGGAATACATTATGAAATGCGTCCATCTTGGCCGGCAAGTCCAACTTGTAGGCCACCATCCCAACTCTTTCAATGACCTTGAACGGCCCCAAGTATCTCGGATCTAACTTCCGTCTCCCGGAAATTCGGACTCGTCCTTTGAAGGTAATCATTTTGAAATACACCAAGTCACCTACTTGAAACTCGAGATCTTTCCTCCTTCGATCTGCATAGTTCTTTTGGCGATCTTGTGCCTGTCTCATCTTGTCCCTCAAGAACTTTCCGGACCAATCATGCTGCGTTCCCCAACTTGGGTCCAGCATAAGGGTGTCTTGCATGGACGCCCATACAGAGCTTCGTATGGCGACATGCCAATACTACTATGGAAACTATTGTTGTAAGCAAATTCTACCAGAGGTAGATGTTTTTCCCAGGAATCACCCCAGTCTAAAACACATGCTCGCAACATATCTTCCAACGTCTGGATCGTACGTTCCGACTGTCCATCAGTCTGTGATTGATAGGCTGTACTCATGTTCACTCTTGTTCCTAAAGCTTTTTGGAAAGCTTTCCAGAAGTAAGATGTAAACCTTGAATCCCTATCTGAAACTATGCTTGCCGGCACACCATGTAGTCGGACGATCTCATCAATGTACTTACGTACAATCTGATCTACCCCATCCGACTTCTTGATAGCCAGGAAGTGTGCTGATTTGGTTAGTCGATCAACTACAACCCAAACCGCATCTTTCTTGTTCCTTGTGGTAGGGAACCCGGTCACAAAGTCCATTGTGATGTGATCCCATTTCCATTCCGGAATAGGCAAGCTTTGCAATAACCCACTAGGCACCTGATGTTCTGCTTTGATGAGTTGGCAAGTGGAACACTTGGCCACCCACTCCGCGACATCTGCCTTCATACGGATCCAATGATAGAATTTCTTAAGGTTCTGGTACATCTTGGTCGCACCAGGATGAACCGAGAATTTGGACTTATGAGCCTCCCTCATAATCTCTTCCTTTAGACTTCTATCATTAGGAACACTGATCCGTCCGTTTACTAGGATGGTACCATCCTTTGCAGTCTGGTACTCCGTCCTATCATTCTGAGCAACCTTATTCAGGTTCTCGTCCTGACCTTGAGCCAACCGGATTCGAGTAAGCAGGTCGGCTTGGTTAACCGCCTCCAATCCCAAAACTTCGGTTGCCGTAGTCAGCACGTTCAGCCGCAGAGCACGGACCATACCGTCCAGGTCATCCGCCTCCCGTTCGGCCGATACATCAGCCCTCTTCCGGCTCAAAGCGTCTGCTACCAGATTAGCCTTTCCCGGATAGTAGGTGATGTCTAAATCGTAGTCAGCTACGAATTCCATCCACCTCCTCTGCCTTAAGTTTAACTCAGGCTGGGTGAATATATACTTAAGACTCTTATGGTCCGTAAGTATCTGAACTTTGGCGCCATACAAGTATGATCGCCAAATCTTTAAGGCGAATACTACCGCAGCCATTTCGAGATCATGGGTGGGGTAGTTTCCCTCATGTTTCTCCAACTGCCTGGACGCATAGGCAATGACCTTCCCATGCTGGGTCAATACGCAACCTAGTCCAGTGATGGACGCGTCCGTATAGACCACATATGGTTGATCGGCCTCCGGAAGCACCAGGACGGGTGCGCTAGTCAGCATGTTCTTAAGTGCGGAGAAACATTCCTCACACTCTTCAGCCCATGTGAACTTAACGTCCTTCCCAGTCAACAGCGTCATAGGCTGAGCCAAGCTTGCGAATCCTTTCACAAACTTCCTATAGTAACCTGCCAGCCCTAAGAAGCTTCTGACTTCCGTGGCACTGCGGGTCGGGGCCAATCCTTGATTGCCCTGATCTTCTCTGGATCCACCGAGATGCCCTGATCGGAAACAATATGGCCGAGGAACCCAATACTCTTCTGCCAAAAACTGCATTTACTGAGTTTAGCATAGAGTTTGTGTTCTCGTAATCGTTCCAGCACGGCTCTCAAGTGTTTCCTATGAGATTCCTCATCCTTGGAATAAATTAGGATATCATCAATGAAGATGATCACGAATTCATCCAAGAAATCCCGGAACACGCTGTTCATCATTTTCATGAAAGCGGCAGGTGCATTGGTCAGACCGAACGGCATCACTACGAACTCGTAATGACCGTACCTGGTCCTAAATGCCGTCTTCCTAATATCATTTGGCTCTATAGGGATCTGATGATACCCTGAAGCCAAATCAATCTTGGAAAACCACTTGGCTCCTTTGAGTTGATCCAACAGCTCGTCTATCCTGGGCAATGGGTACTTGTTCTTCACAGTGACCCTGTTCAACCCTCGATAGTCGATGCACAGACGCATGCTACCATCCTTCTTTTTCACAAAGAGGACAAGCAATTCTTCCAATTGCTTCTTTAGCTCGGCCATCTCGACCGGAGCCATTCGGTACGGACTCTTGGACAGCGGAGCTGTCCCTGGCTCTAGTTCAATCGTAAATGGATCCGACCTATCAGGGGGGGACACCCTGAGGTACCTGGAACACATCTGGGAACTTCGACACCAACGAATCCTCTGAAAGGTCTTTCAGACAGACAGAACTGCCCGGCTCTGTAGTTGTAATTGTAGCCAAAAAGGACTGACAACCCTGTTTCAACATCCGAATCGCTCGAACTGCTGAAACCACTACTTTCTCTTGAGCCGGACACAGACATTGGTACTGGATCGGTCGAAGCCCAGTCTCCAATTGCACACGACTTCTATGGCAATCGAGAGTGGCCCGATACTTTCCCAACCAGTCCATACCTAGGATCACTTCGTGATTCTTTAGGTGGACACAGACCAAATCCACAGGGAATACCTTTCCCTGTATTGACACTGGGATATTTGACATGAGACCTAGTGAGTTCATGGCTTGCCCTCCGGCCGCCCTCACTATCCCAAAATTATCTCCAGCGTCCAGACAGAACAGACCCTTTCCGACCAGTCCCGGACTCACAAAACTATGTGTAGCCCCTGTGTCGAAAAGTACGTGGGTTTCCACACCACCAATCATGAGGGTTCCTAACAGAGACCCCCATCAGAATCCCCTAGACATTTAGGTTCCATACCAAGCATTTTCTACTTGAATGTAAAAAGAAAAATTTAGGAATTACCAGAGATCGAATCAAACGATCCAGAAGCGCCGTCGTCCCGGGACAGCTCATACACCCTTGGTGTTGTGGTCGGCCTACTCTGGGTCGACTTGCCTGTGTCTCCACGGCCCTTCCCTTGTCCTCCTTGTAGCTTAGGACAGTCCGACTTGTAGTGTCCAGTCTTGCCACATAGGAAGCAAGTCACGGAGCCGCTGCCACTGGACTGGTCTGAGAATCGGTTTGGTCGAGTGCAGTTTTGGATCGTGTGATCCATGCTGCCACATCGCACACAAGCCCCCATGGCCTTCCAGCACTCACCGGGATGATTCTTTCCACACTTGGGACATGTAGGTCGGCCACCAGAGGTCTTACCTCCGTCCACCTGGTCCCACTTCCTCTTTTTATCATTTGTCTTACCCGACGGGCCAGACTGTGACTTAGCCTTAAGCTTAGCTTCTTCAGACAAGTTAGTCTCTAGCAAAGCCACCCGTTCCACCAGTTCTCCGACGGTGTTGAAAGTGCGGATCGAGCAATGGGTCTTCAGTTCAGGCCTTAGGCCTCGGATGAACCTACGGACCTGGACTGCCTCGTCCTCCAGCTCTCTTCCAACAAACCGTTTGAGCCGGTTGAACTCTTCTTCGTACTCTCGTACGGTCCTGCGGCCTTGGGCCAAATCTAGAAACTGAGCTTCCAGACGATCCCAAGCCTCAGCAGGGAAGTATTTGCGGTTGAACTCAACTTCAAAGTCCGCAAAACTTTCCAAACTCCCATTGGTGCGCTTGTCCACTGCAAGCCACCAATTATGCGCGTCCCCTTCCAGGAAGTGAACCGCAATGTCTGGTCTGTAATCCTCTGGACAGCGAGTTGATTGAAAGTTTCGGACCAGCCTACTCCTCCACTCGTCTGCCACAATAGGGTCGGTGCTACCGGAGAAATGCTTCGTACCCAACCTGGATAAATGTTGAAGCAGACTCAGATAGTCCACCTTTTTTCAGACTTTTCCGGTGGATCGATCTCGATCACCTCAACCGTTTCCACAACTGGACCATTAGTGGTTGGGGTGGTCGTAGCCACAGGCGTAGCCTGGCCAACCGAGGAGTTCACTAGTGGCGTGAACAGTTGAGCCATAGCCGCCACCTGAGTCCCCATTACCTTCATGGCCTCTAACAAGTCCTCTTTGGACAGTGTAGCGGGCACATTAGCCGTTCCATCGGCCACTCTCTCATGCTGGTCACGATCACGGTTAGCGTTCGAGGATTCCACTTCCTCATCACTCTCCCGATGTTCCTGACCATCCTGTTGCGTCCCCGTAAGGTTAGCCTGATCAGTTGGCAACACGTCTCTAGTGTCAACCGCGGCCGGATCGGTTTGCAATCCGGATAGATTGGTCCCGTCCATGGCCACTTGACTAGACTGACCGGCTGTTTTCTTACTCCTTCGGGACTTTCCCGACTTGCGTTTTCCAGCCTAAGGATTCAGACAATGTTAGTACGAAACACACTAACATAAACAGAACAAAACAATCCCTAGACTAAGCAATCAAACCTCAACGTGAGACCTAATCAGCTGGCTGTGTGTGTGTGTGTGGACTGCATAACCCAACTATCCTAGAATCAAGCATGCTCTGATACCAACTTGTAAGACCCGAACCCTGGCCTCTCGACCTTATGGAGTCCGCAGGCTTACTTATTAATTTCTTTGCTTGTTTGATCCATTTTAAGTCTTTTATTTACTAAGTCATATTCGAATATGAGGTTCATAAACAAAGGAACAGATTGCACAGCGGAATAACAATGTATAAACTTTGTATTACTTAGAAACATGAGATTCAATACACAACTTCTTAACAGTCTCATAGACAATCACTAGTTCATCCCTAGCATCATCTAACCACACGTTACACAGCCTCTCACTGACCTAGCCTTCACGGCTCCTTGGCTTGACCAGAACCATCCTTAGTTCCTGAAACCACAACCAGATAAGCATTAATCATAACCGAGAATAGAACGGATTGATTCCACAATGCTTGGCTTGGTTCCTAGAACTTAGATAAACCTCAGTCAACATAATCATAAAACGTATGAACCTACCTACCGTATCCTAAGTCATTCAACCAACCACCCCTTGACTAAGAATCAGATAGATAATCCAGAATAGATAAACAGAACACAAGAACAGATCCAGATCGTCCCCAAAGACCAATCCGTCTAACCGGATAGAATCTAGGTGCGACCGGCCAATGGAGTCCAGCTCAATGGCCCAACGGACTCCCTTACCTTATCCGGCCTTAGGCCTGGATCCAATCGGCCGAGTAAGCCTCAAGCCTAATCCGGAAGGCTTAGCAACCGGTCAGACCTTGCGACTCTACCTTGGCTTAGACAAACCGTGACTTTTTCTTAACTAGACAAGCCATAGGCTGATCCATAAGGATCGGTCCTAACCTGTCCCGAAAGACATCGTTTGGAACATGCACCCTTTGGCCATTTGTGCCTCTTGGACACTCATGACTCTTGACAACTCGTGCCCTTTGGGTAATTCCCAACCGTTCGTCCTATCCGCCCAGTCTTGGTGCGATCGGATCATCCGACTAACCGACCCGTGTCTAGGCTAGCGGTTTGGTTATGTTCGGCCAAAGCCTAGGGACGTGTCCCTTGGACTCAACCAACACAACCTTTCGTGTTTAACCAGAGAGATGAGAAGAGAAACGAATTGAAACAGATAAGGAGAGCCGGATGGGACTTAGGAACCGAGCAGAGCCGCGGTGCGGTCGCATGGACCGTCCGTTCGGTCTGATGGAGCCACGGCCCATCACATACCTTGAGAACCACGTCTGGGTTCTCCATGCTCTTCTCCTTGTCTTGATCTCCCATTCTTCACCGGAGTTAGTTCTCAAACGATCAGTCGCCGGAACACAACACCACCACAATCGGCCTTTCTCTTGGCCGGAACTCTCTCTTTCTCTCTTTCTTTCTCTCTACGTTTTTCTCTGAGTATTTTACTCTGGAATTGGATAATGAAATCGACCAGAGAGCCCCCTATTTATAGAAAACTAGGGGGTTAGTCTTTCCCCACGAACAGGCACGACTTGCTAGCGAATGGGCACCATCGGCCAAGGGTTGTCCCCTTTCGGCCACTTGCATCCCTTCGCCCTTTCTGATTGGGTTTGGGGTCGGTCACAAGCCCAACCCACGCCCCAGGCCTCCTGGACTTAGCCCACGGCCTTGTCCAAAGACCCAACAGCCCATGGCCTCATGGCCGGACCTCACAGCCCGCCACTGACCCGGACCCGGACCATCGGCCTAAAGCCCGGACAGTCCGTCTAGCTGAGATGAGCTGACTCTCAGCTGCCTCAGCTGAGTGAGCTAGTAGTCCAGCTAGTGGAGCTGACTTAGTAGGGACTGAGCTGGTTTGAACTGAACCTAGCTTCATTGAGCTGGCCGAGCTACTCGTCCACTTCGTCCAGCTACTGTCTTACTCGTCCTAGCTGTCTCTTAGCTTATATAAGGTTAAGTCTAAGTTTCCTTATGTCCTAAACCTTCTTTCTCGACCATGGAACGCTTGCCTTGATGTCCTAAGACTGACTGGCACACGGACACACACGGACAGCCATAAACATCCTGTGTGTGCTGGCAGACACCCACGGACGTCTTGTGTGTACTGACCAGACAGCCCACGTGGGCCAAAATCACCCGAACAGTACACTGGAAGGTTCAACGTGCGGAGTCCAAGGACCAACGTGCTGATACGTGTACTGATGGACACCCACGGACGTCCTGTGTGTGCTGACGGACACACACGGATACACACGGACATCCCCGGATGTCCTGTGTGTGCTGACTGACACACACGGGCGTCCTGTGTGTGCTGACGGACACCCACGGACGTCCTGTGTGTACTGAACAGACAGCCCACGTGGGCCTAAATTACCCGAATAGTCCACGGGAAGGGTAAGCGTGCTGAGTCCAAGGACCAACGTGCTGATATGTGTACTGATGGACAGCCACGGACGTCCTGTGTGTGCTGACGGACAAACACGGACACACACGGACAGCCACGGATGTCCTGTGTGTGCTGGCGGACACCCACAGACGTCCTGTGAGTACTGAAGAGATAGCCCACGTGGGCCAAAATCACCCAAACAGTCCACGGGAAGGGCCAGCGTGCAGGGTCCAAGGACCAACGTGCTGATATGTGTACTGATGGACAGCCGCGAACGTCCTGTGTGTGTAGACGGACACACACGGACAGCCACGGACGTCCTGTGTATGCTGAAGGACACACACGGACGTCCTGTGTGTGCTGACGGACACCCACGGACACACACGGACGTCCTGTGTGTGCTGACGGACAGCCACAAACAGCCACGGATGTCCTGTGTGTGCTGGCGGACACCCATGGACATCCTGTGTGTACTGAACAGACAGCCCACGTGGGACAAAATCACCCAAACAGTCCACGGGAAGGGCCAGCGGGTTGAGTCCAAGGACCAACGTTCTGATATGTGTACTGAGGGACAGCCACGGACGTCCCATGTGTGCTGACGGACACACACAGACAGCCACGGACGTCCTGTGTGTGCTGGCGGAGACCCAGGGACGTCCTGTGTGTACTGAATAGACAGCCCACGTGATAGAACCCAGGTGATCCGGATTTGTGGTCAAATCCTTTTGAAGAGGGAGGGAATGATAGAACACAGGACCTGGACCAGGACGTGGAGCAGACTCAGCATGGTGAACAGGATGATCAGATCAGTCCAACTGAGGTTCAGCCATTCATCTGTACCAGATCAACGGACAGAGCCGTGTACCGGATCGACCCGCATGCACCCGAACGTGACCTAAGGATGGATCCACGACCTGATGACCGAATCAGCCAAACCACAGGCGTTCTTCCCCGACCCATTCGCCATTCTAGAGCCAACATTCAAGCCAGAACCCATGATCATCGAGAAGAATCAGATTTTAGACTTAGCCTATCTTTCCTGGCCCGTTTGGGACGTACCGCACGCCCGGATCAGGCTGATCACAACCTTTCCAACCACTTTGATGATTTCATGATGATCGATGCTTCCAACTACTGCAAAGGAAGGATACTTAAGCTCTCTAAAGATTTGGGTCGAGCTATCTCTTCATCCGTTCATGGATCATCGACGATCAACCATGCGGGCAGCCTTACATCCATCCTGCTCCTTACCGCGGACGACCTGATCACCACAGAATGAACCTGGACATCTTTGTGAATCTGGACCAGTTAACACAAGAATCCGCACCTTGACCAGTCTTTAGTCAAAGTCTTCATTTCTAGTTTCTATGTCTTGTTTTCATTCATTTCTATCTTCTATGTTGTCTTTTCCCACAAATGTCTTTATGTTTCTTTGACTCACAAACCTTATAAGTATGTGATGACCCCCCTTAATAAATTAACATCGATTTTCCTTTGCTTCTTTTGAGTCATCTCTCATTGTTCTTTGCTTAGAACATTCATACTTCTCTTGGTGAGGTCATCTCCAAGCGAACCACTTCGTTGTGTTGGACCGGTGCGTCACATCCGGCAACCTTCAAATCTATGGTAGTATCTTTGGGCTATTCCGCAACCCTTAGTGTCACCCCTCGATCCATCAGTTCTCAATCCTCTCGGATCTGAGTTCATATCAACCTTACCGAAAGAGTGATCCTTATTTTGGTTCTATCAAGTAGTATCAGAGCCACTCTGTCGGTAACTCTTTTTCAATCCATTTCATTTCATCTTCCATATTCTTCATCTAAATTTCTTATCTCTCTATCTTGAACCCGGGCCCCTCATTACCCCCATATATAAAAAAAGAGAAAGATCTTTTTGTTTGTGGTGTGGTGGTGGAAGAGAAAGCCTGCTGGCCGAAGAGAAATCCGGTCTTTGAGGTGGTTAAGGCGGGTTCCCCTCTAAATCTCTTATCTTTCTCTCTTGATCTTTGGTTCACTTGGATTTGCTCATTGGGTGATCTAGTTTGCTCTCTTAGAACTTTCGGAGGAACTCTCTTGTGTGATTACCAACAAAAATTGAGTGAAACACGTGTGTGGGTGAGGATAAACACCTGAGTGTGTGAGGTTTTTAATCTAACTTTACCTTGTTTAAGTTTTCAGGTAACCATGGATAGTGAAGAAGAAAGAAACCGACCCGGAAATTCATATGCCGGATTATCTAACTTGCAAATGCGTGCTCTCAATGATTCTATGTCTAACGTGTTGAATACATGTTTGGAGGCGATCCATCAGAGGCTTGATGAACTTCAGGGCCGTCCAACTCAGTCACGAACCAGAACCAGACATGACCATCCAAGGAGGAACAGCCGGTCTGACCTAGAAATCCGAGAAGAGTCTTATGATAATGATCGATCCATCAACCGTCCAAGGAGAGTTCCTGTAAGACCCGATCCCGGCCGCCTAGGCTGCGGTCGATGCCTCACGTCGCTCGGTCCACTTCCTGGCCGAACCTCTTAATTTTTGCCCTTTATTTATAATATCGCCCACAGGCGAGGGCTAACTTAAACCTTAGCTAAAGACTTCCCTAGTCATTAATAGCTTAGATCCTTTCAACAGATACGCAGCGGATTATTTTCTAATTAACCATTGGTCTAAAACCAATCTAACACTTGTCTGGTCGAATCACATTAGCCTTGGTCAGTTTACTCAACTACCAATTAGCTTAAAGGTCAATCCTAAACCCAAACCAAGTCATACGATTCTGAGGTTTCATTCCCCTAAACCATTCTATCTAGATCTACATAAGTAAATGCTAGATCATACCTTTTCCACATCTATGGAGCTTATTAGCTCATCGGTCCTCCATTGACTCGAATTGCTCTTGCTTGATAGCTGGACCACGATCACTCCATGATCTTACTTAAGGTCCTTGTCGTGACTCCTGCATCAAACAACTCCCCTAGGTATTTAGTCATTCAACCAACCATCCCCACAGACATAAGTAACCTTTGAGAAGTCTTTGAAAGGATAAGGGTTTGCATCTGGCCTTTCTTGGCTCATGCACAATCCGAAATCCTTTTGCCTTATAGGAAATAGTACCAAGTCCATCTTCTGGACTGACAAAGCTCATTAGATCCTAAGTCAATCAACCAACCATCGTCACATGACTTGGAACTGATGAGTCATCATCTGGCCTGACCGGCCTTGGGACTTAACCCAGACAACATATATGATTTGTTCATACCAACCGATGCATTCCTTAATCAGATTAGTTCTGACACCTTGAACCATCATTCAGAGGTCAGGTCGTCCATACGCAACCATGATCAGATCTTACACGGCTTTCCTTGAACAACCATACTTAGGCTCAATACTTATGGTCTACGACACATAGTACTAGCCACAGGCTTCGTCATGACTCTTAGCCAAACTCGAAGCTATCAACACCAAGGTTGATAAATAGAAGCATCACATCAATACTCTTACTCCAGCAACGTGACTATCCATACTAGTGTTCGGCCATCGAACCATCGTCATGAAACATGATCCGACCACTAGACTTGATAAGCCATCATCCACTTAGCATGTACTGATAGAACCTGCCTTCCATTGCCATCATGTAGGTCTACTCCCTACATAAGACATATGGCGCCTATCCTACTCACCAACCCAAAGTTGATTGTAAGATATCCCACTTAGCCTTTGCGGCCAGAACCATCCAACCATAGCTGGATCGTCCATAGTCCCGTCTAACCGCCTGGTTAAGATCTAGGTGCGATCGACCAGTTATAAGTCCGGCCCAAAGGCTCACGGACCTTCTTACCTGATCCGACCCAAAGCCTGGATCCATACCACAGAGTAAGGCCCAAGACTAAACCGGATTGCCTTGCAACCAATCAGACCTTGCAATACAACACTCCGGTTAAACTAACCGTCCGTCCGTTCGACTATGCAGCCGCGGACTGTCCACTTGGTTCGGCCTAAGCCTTGAACCAATGGCACCGTTTGGAGCTCACACCCTTTGGGAACTAGTACCCTTTGGACACACGTGCCTCTTGGCAACTCATGACCCTTGGCAACTCGCACCCATTCAGATGTTCCAACCGTTCGACCTAACTGTCCTTATGGACTGTCTGGTCCGTACGTGTGTCCGGCCTATGGCCAAAGGACCACGCCTTAACCTACACAAGTCATGAACCATTGTGACTGTTCAGGTAAGGATTGCAACCGTCCAGAACAGAACAGAACCGCCTCTATCCAGTCGGATCATCTGAGGCCAGTTTAGACCATGCGCGCGCCTAACTCGACGGTTATGGACCGCGACCGCATTACTCAACCAGAACCACGGTTATAACAAATCCCAACATATCCACAAGGCCACGCCAATGTACAGAAGGAGTAGAAGAAGAATAGGATGAAAAGAATAAGAAGAATGGGACACAATCCAAACGCCCATGGCTAGACCGGTTCGGACTGTCCGATTAGTCGGTGGTTACCCCACTGACCATATCTGACTGAACCACGGCTTTGGAGTCCTTCTCCAGACCTTTCTCTATGCCTTGGGTATTCATAACCACACGGCCTCCTCTCTCCTAAAACGTTCTCCTTGCCGGAGATACAAAACCACCACGACCGGCCCTTTTCCGGCCGATCTCTTGGCCGGGACTCTCTCTTTCTCTCTTTCTTTCTCTCTACGTTTTTCTCTGAGTATTTTACTCTGGAATTGGATAATGAAATCGACAGAAGAGCCCCCATATTTATAGAAAACGAGGGGGTAAGTCTTGCCCCACGAACAGGCACGACTTGCTAGCGAATGGGCACCATCGGCCAAGGGTTGTCCCCTTTCGGCCACTTGCATCCCTTCGCCCTTTCTGATTGGGTTTGGGGTCGGTCACAAGCCCAACCCACGCCCCAAGCCTCTTGGACTTAGCCCACGGCCTTGCCCAAAGACCCAACAGCCCATGGCCTCATGGCCGGACCTCACAGCCCGCCACTGACCCGGACCCGGACCATCGGCCTAAAACCCGAACAGTCCGTCTAGCTGAGATGAGCTGACTCCCAGCTGCCTCAGCTGAGTAAGCTAGTAGTCAAGCTAGTGGAGCTGACTTAGTGGTGGCTGAGCTGGAGTGAACTCAACCTAGCTTCGTTAAGCTGGTCGAGCTACTTCTCTATCTCGTCCAGCTACCGTCTTACTCGTCTTAACTGTCTTATAAGGTTAAGTCGAATTTCCTTATATCCTTAACCTTCTTTCTTGACCATGGAACGCTTGCCTTGATGTCCTAAGACTGGCTGGTACGTTTCCTCGAACCATGGCCATCCCGAAAATCCTTTCCAGGATTGGGGGCGTGACAAGTCTCCCCCACTTGTAATGGATTCGTCCTCGAATTCGGTGATGATTATACCTTGTCCCAAGACAAAATATTCCAATCGAACTTATTCTAGTCTTGATCAGAGAATAGAACAAGCTTGATTCAAAATCAACAAATGACCACTTCGATGTACTAGTCAAGTCCTCACGAACTTGTTCCAATCTTTAGGCTGCTCGTCCTACAACAAGTCCTAACAGATTGTTATGGTTCTTTTGTCCGTCGTGGACAATAAGGTTCATGACCTCAGCAACAACATAATGGATCATCCCCTTAACCGGCCTCAACCTTTTCAGGCTTGGCCACATTGCGATCTTAGTCCCTCCAGACTAAAAACGCCTCAGACTTAACTTCTGTCCTTCATTGGACTTTGTCATAATTCAATCCTGGTCCATTTACGGATGTGATCATACTCCGGTCCTGGTCCACTCAGGGACTCGACCGTTTCATCCCGACCATAGGTCCATCTCCGAATAGGTCGTGGCCTGATCCTCGTCCATTACTGGACTTGATCATTCTCAACCGTAGGTCAAACTCCGACTTGGTTGTACTGCGACCATGGTCCTCTCTTGGACATGGTCAAATTCGGCCCTGCCATCTCGGCCGGAGCCGACAGAAACGGATTCTAGGACAGCGGAGCTGTCCCTGGTTCCAGTTCAATCATAAATGGATCCGACCTATCAGGGGGACACCCTGTAGAGAACAGAACACATCTGGGAACTCAGACACCAACGAATCCTCATAAAGGTCTTTCAGACAGACATAACTGTCAGGCTCTGTAGTTGTAATTGTAGCCAAAAGGTACTGACAACCCTGTTCCAGCATCCGAATCACTCGAACTGCTAAAACCACTACTTTCTCTTGAGCCGGACACAGACATTGGTACTGGATCGGATGAAGGCCAGTCTCCAATTGCACACGACCTTTATGGCAATCGAGAGTGGCCCAATACTTTCCCAACCAGTCCATACCTAGGATCATCTCGTGATTCTTTAGGTGGACACAGACCAGATTCACAGGGAGGACCTTTCCCTGGATCTGCACTGGGATATTCGACATGAGATCTAGTGAGTTCCTGGCTTGCCCACCGGCTGCCCTCACTATCCCAAAATTATCACCAGCGTACAGACAGAACAGACCCTTTCTGACCAGTCCCAGACTCAGAAAACCTATGCGTAGCCCCTGCGTCGGAAAGTACGTGGGTTTTTACACCACCAATCATGAGGGTTCCTATCAGAGACCTCAGAATCCCCTAGACCACATTCTAGGTTCCAGACCAAGCATTACTACTTGAATGTAAAAAGATAAATTTAGAGATTGCCAGAGATCGAATCAAAAGATCCGGAAGCTCCGTCGTCTCATGACAGTCCATACACCCTCGGTGTTGTGGTTGGTTTGCCTTGGGACGCCTTTCCTGAATCTCCACGGCCCTTCCCCTGACTTCCTTGCAGCTTGGAACAATCCGATTGGAAATGTCCTTGCTGACCACAATGGAAACAGGTCATCTGGCCGCTTCTAACAGACTGGTTCGGTCGAGGACAGTTCTGAACCCCATGGTCCATGCTGCCACAACGAACACAAGTCCCCTTGGCCTTCCAGCACTCGACAGGATGGTTATGTCCATATTTGGAACACGTAGGTCGGCCACCAGAGGTCTTGCCTCCGTCCACCCGGTCCCATTTTCTCTTTTTATCATTAGTCTTGCCCGATGGGCCAGACTGTGGCTTAGCCTTAAGCTTAGCTTCTTCAGCCAAGTTAGACTCCAACAAAGCCACCCGTTCCACTTCCAGTGGGTACCTAGATGAGTAGGATTTCGGTTTAATCACACATTTGGAAAACGTCCCATACCATTCTCCAAAGCATCTTACTATTGCGAATGCTCACACCATTCACAACAGCAATTATAATATACCTCAATCCCCATCATACTAAGATACTTAACATCATGTTCTTCCAATGATTGGAATGAACACTCTGAGTTTCCTCATTCTTTCCTTGGATGGATTCAGATTGGAATTGATTCATTCCATCCAACTAGATATAAGGAAACCTACCTTGACCTATACCGAGTCCTAGCTGATCCATCTGATCACAAATCCACTCGTGTACTGGTCATGTAGTGTCTCCTTTGAGTCAGATTTAACATTGCATATGCTTTACTTATTATGAACGGCCATCAAGGGATAACACTTAACTTTTGTAGAGTGCTGCACGTTTATGTCAACCTAAGCCACTCTCTGGTCCATGTTACTTCCCTTGTCCAGGTAATCCATAGACAAGTTTTGCATTGCTTCCATCCCTTCCAACCCGTCTATTACTTCTAAATAACTAGATCGACCAACCTTTCTGTTTTTAGGGTCTTGCCCTTGGAGAACGTATCTTGGCTAAGCCGGTTCATCTTAGAACTCCCACATTCACAATGATACCCTAGCTTACCTCAACTCTTTCTTGGCTCACCCCAACTAAGGTTCCATAGTCATCATAGTTTTTGGAATAATTTCGGTTTGGAACTCAACATCTTAGAGCGTTGTCCTAAACAGGATCAAGCATGCTCTGATACCAACTTGTAAGACCCGATCCTGACCGCCTAGGCCGCGGTCGATGCCTCACGTCGCTCGGTCCACTTCCTGGTCGAACCTCTTAATTTTTGCCCTTTATTTATAATATCGCCCACAGGCGAGGGCTAACTTAAACCTTAGCTAAAGACTTCCCTAGTCATTAATAGCTTAGATCCTGTCAACAGATACGCAGCGGATTATTTTCTAATTAACCATTGGTCTAAAACCAATCTAACACTTGTCTGGTCGAATCACCTTAGCCTTGGTCAGTTTACTCAACTACCAATTAGCTTAAAGGTCAATCCTAAACCCAAACCAAGTCATACGATTCTGAGCTTTCATTCCCCTAAACCATTCTATCTAGATCTACATAAGTAAATGCTAGATCATACCTTTGCCACATCTGTGGAGCTTATTAGCTCATCGGTCCTCCATTGACTCGAATTGCTCTTGCTTGACAGCTGGACCACGATCACTCCATGATCTTACTTAAGGTCCTTGTCGTGACTCCTGCATCAAACAACTCCCCTAGGTACTTAGTCATTCAACCAACCATCCCCACAGACATAAGTAACCTTTGAGAAGTCTTTGAAAGGATAAGGGTTTGCATCTGGCCTTTCTCGGCTCATGCACAATCCGAAATCCTTTTGCCTTATAGGAAATAGTACCAAGTCCATCTTCTGGACTGACAAAGCTCATTATATCCTAAGTCAATCAACCAACCATCCTCACATGACTTGGAACTGATGAGTCATCATCTGGCCTGACCGGCCTTGGGACTTAACCCAGACAAACATATATGATTTGTTCATACCAACCGATGCATTCCTTAATCAGATTAGTTCCGACACCTTGAACCATCATTCAGAGGTCAGGTCGTCCATACTCAACC
>NW_022610526.1:0-111261 GCF_000309985.2 Brassica rapa
CAACTCCTATGAGATTTATTAATGAACTCCTAGGATGCTTCTTTGGATTGAATTGGATAGATCCTTGTATAAACGAATCAGAGACTCAAGTTTATCAAGGTGATGGATCGTTTGGTGACACAAAGAGTTGCGGAATGGCTCCTTGATACTCCTAGATGACTAGCTTGGATATTACACACCAAAATAGACACCCTTAGTTGTTGGATATGACACACCAACGAGATTCACTCAAGACTTGATGAGAAGTAAAGAGAGAACAAAGAAATCTGATAGATTTGTAGAAAAAGTGTTTTTTAAAAGAGAGAACGCAAACACACTTATATAGAGAAGTATGGAACAGGCTCCATATTCTCGAGATCATTAAAGGGAACAGGCTCCCTTGGAACTACAACAAAGACTAAAGACTTATTCAAATTCGAAAAGAGTTTTTAAAACATGAATAAAAACCATAGTTTAAAAATAACCTAAGGTGGAACCGTGATACATCATCTAAGGTTTATGTAAGTAACTTGTGGCCTCATTAAAAACCTTCCTTTGGAAACCCAATGGGACAAAACCAAAGGCTAGGAAAAGAGCACACACAAGCACTTGCTTAGATGATGATCAGTTTGAAACCATTGCTTGAATGGTGATAAGAGTGTCTTGATTGATCAACGTCCATCAAGACCGTCTTCTTGCTTCCATGAGATCATAAGTAGACTTCCAACAGCTTCTTTGAGTCTTCTAGCTTTGGCGCGAGTGATGGGACCTGGTGGAATGACTAAGGCATCATCTTCTTCCCTTGATTGGTCTTTGAACTCTTTATCTCCATCCTTGTGCCGGTCCATGATCATATCATCCCCTCCCTCTTGAAAAGGATTTGTCCTCAAATCTGGCTCATCTGCAAAATAAGGAACCAAGTCAGTGATATTAAAACTATTGCTCACATCATACCTTCCTTGGAGATCCAGCTTGTAAGCATTGTTGCCGATTTTCTTTATGATCTCAAATGGTCCATCAATCCTTGGCATGAGCTTGGATTCCTCTCATTAGGAAATCTTTCTTTCCTTAGGTGAATCCAGACTTGATCACCCACTTCAAAGACTCTTTCACGCCTCCCCTTGTTTGCTTGTTTGGCATATTGCTTAGTCTTCTCTTCTATGTTGCGCCTTGCTTGTTCATGAAGTTGTTGTACCTTCTCTGCCTTCTTCTTGCCATCAAGACTAACTCTTTCACACTCAGGTAAAGGTATTAGATCCAAAGGAGAGATGGGATTGAACCCATAAACAATTTCAAATGGAGAAAACTTAGTAGCAGAATGCACAGCATGATTATATGCAAATTCACAATGAGGCAAACAATCTTCCCATGATTTCAAGTTCTTCTTTATAATTGCACGCAAGAGTGTACCAAGAGTTCTATTAACTACTTCAGTCTGACCATCAGTTTGTGGGTGACAAGTAGTAGAAAATAATAGCTTAGTGCCTAGTTTAGACCAGAGTTTTCCAAAAGTAGCTTAGAAACTTAGTATCTCTATCAGATACAATAGTCTTAGGCATGCCATGTAAACGCACAATCTCCTTAAAGAACAAGTTAGCTACATGCAATGCATCATCAGTTTTATGACAAGCAATGAAGTGTGCCATCTTAGAAAATCTATCAACTACCACAAAGATTGAATCTTTACCAGTACGAGTTCTAGGCAATCCAACAATGAAGTCCATAGAGATATCATTCCAAGGATGATAAGGGATGGGTAAAGGCGTGTACAAACCATGGTTTTGGACTTTGGACTTAGCTTGTTTACAAGTTGCACACCTTTCACAGAGTCTTTCCACATCTCTTTTCATCCGCGGCCAGTAGAAGTGATCCTGCAAGGTCTTGAGAGTTTTTGCGACACCAAAATGTCCCATGAGGCTTCCTCCATGAGATTCCCTAACAAATAAATCTCTCAAAGAACAATTAGGCACACAAAGTCTATTATCATAGAAAAGAAATCCATCCTGCCTAAAGTAATGTCCAGCAGCAAATTTCTCACAAGACTTATAAGCATCTTTAAATTCAGGATCATTCTCATACATTACTTTAATCTGCTCAAATCCTAATAGCTTAACATCAAGAGTGTTCAGAACATACCTTCTGGATAGTGCATCAGCAACTATGTTTTCCTTACCTTGTTTATACTTGATGACATAAGGAAATGTCTCAATGAACTCAACCCACCTTGCGTGTCTCTTGCTGAGTTTGTTTTGGCTTTTAAGGTACTTGAGAGACTCATGATCAGTGTGAATGACAAACTCCTTGGGCCATAGGTAATGCTGCCATGTCTGCAAAGCCCTCACCAAAGCGTAGAGTTCCTTGTCATAAGTAGCATAGTTGAGAGTCGCTCTCCTAGTTTCTCACTGAAATATGCTATGGGTCTCTTCTCCTGCATAAGAACAGCACCAATTCCAATTCCTGAAGCATCACATTCAATTTCAAAAGTTTTATTGAAATCAGGAAGTATAAGAAGAGGGGCATTAGTAAGCTTCTCTTTTAGGCATTGAAAGGCAAGTTCTTGTGCTTCTCCCCATTTGAATCCAACTTCTTTCTTGATCACCTCAGTCAATGGAGCGGCTATGGTGCTAAAATCTTTTACAAACCGTCGGTAGAAGCCAGCTAATCCATGGAAGCTTCGCACTTCACTGATGGTTTTAGGAATCGGCCACTCTTGTATTGCTTTCACCTTCTCTTGATCTACCTTTACTCCATCTGCACTCACAAACAAAGCCTAGAAAAACCAAGTGATCCGTTCCAAAAGTACACTTCTTAAGGTTAGCAAAAAGAGATTCCTTTCTAAGCACATCAAGAACAGCTCTAAGATGTCCTATATGATCATTAAAGCTCTTACTGTATACAAGGATGTCATCAAAGTATACCACAACAAATATGCCAATGAATGATCTAAGAACATGATTCATTAATCTCATGAATGTACTAGGTGCATTGGTTAATCCAAATGGCATGACTAACCACTCATAAAGACCATGTTTAGTTTTGAATGCAGTTTTCCATTCATCTCCTTCTTTCATCCTAATCTGATGGTATCCACTTTTCAAATCAATCTTAGAAAATATGCAGGAACCATGCAATTCATCAAGCATATCATCTAATCTAGGAATAGGATGGCGATACTTTACAGTGATGTTGTTGATGGCTCTACAATCAACACACATGCGCCAGCTTCCATCTTTCTTAGGCACAAGAAGCACTGGTACTGCACATGGGCTCATGCTCTCACGGATATGCCCCTTTGCCATCAACTCCTCAACTTGTTTTTGCAGTTCTTTAGTCTCCACGGGATTAGTCCTATAAGCTGGCCTATTTGGAAGTGTAGAACCAGGAACAAAATCAATCTGATGCTCAATCCCTCTAAGAGGTGGAAGACCAATTGGATTATCTTCAGGAAATACATCTTCAAATTCCTGTAAAAGACACTTAATTTCACTCGGATATACCGGTGTTGGGTCAGTAACATTCAAAAGAGACTCTTTAAAGATAAGTAAAAGAATAGATTGATGAGCATTGAGAGTTCTTTTGATTTCACCCGATTTGGCATAGAGACTATGCTGCTTCTTTGATTCAGGTTTGAGGTCTATTTCTTTCTTCTTTTGTAGCTGCAGTTGATCTTGATGAACTTCCTTTGGTGTTAGAGGAACCAGCACAGTCTTCTTTCCTTTGAACTCAAACGTGTGCTTGTTGGTGTAGCCATCATGTATCACTCGTCTATCTGATTGCCATGGCCGACCAAGAAGGATATGTCCAGCTTCCATAGGCAATACATCACAGAGAACCTCATCCTCATACCTTCCAATTGCAATGGGAACCGAAACCTGACTAGAAACCCTCATTTCTCCTTCTTCATTCAACCATTGAAGCCGGTAGGGCTTTGGATGTTTCTGTACTTGGAGGCCAAGCTTCTTTACCATAGTTTCACTAGCTACATTCACACAACTTCCTCCATCAATGATAAGACTACAGACCTTTCCTTGCACAAGGCACCGAGTGTAGAATAGATTCTCTCTCTGTTCTTGCTCTTCAGCTTTACTTTGCAAACTCAAAGTTCTTCTAGCCACCAATAACCTTCCTTTCACGGGTTCTTCTTCATATTCTTCTTCAATAAGCGCCTTACACTCAGACTCTGAAAGCTCATCCTCAGATTCATACTCTCCATTCTCAAGAAGAATCATGATTCTTTTATTGGTGCACTCATTTGCATAATGGCCTCTACCCTGACACTTAAAGCACTTAACATCTCTAGCTCTTGCACTTGAAACCTCGGCCTTTCCTTTATCCTTGCTGTAAAAGGAATTTGGCTTTGAGTCTTCTTTCAGTTGCGGTTTGCTTTCCTTTTGATAGCTAGACTTTTCTTCTTTAGTTCCCTGAAGTCTGGTGTTGTAACGAGAATGAGAATGGCCCTTCCTCTTAACTTGTTGCTCAACTAGTATAGCTTTGTGAAGCATCTCTTCTATCTCCACATAGTGCTGCATCTCAACATTATCTTGTATCTCTCGGTTGAGACCTCCTAAGAACCTAGCCATAGTAGCTTCTTTATCTTCAGAAACACGAGCTCTCAGCATCAACAGCTCCATGTCTTGATAGTATTCTTCAACAGATCGAGATCCTTGGGTGAGTCTTCTTAACTTCTGGTGCAAGTCGCGATGATAGTGATTTGGCACAAATCTTTTACGCATGAGAGCCTTCATCTCGTGCCATGTTTCAACGGGATACTCTTGGTTAAGTCTCCTGGTAGTCACAAGCTGGTCCCACCAACTCAGCGCATAGTCATGGAACTCAGTTGCTGCTATCTGAATCCTTTGGGCATTGGTGTAGTGCTTACAGTTAAACACCAACTCCATCTTCTTTTCCCATTCCAAGTAAGCATCCGGATCAACTTTGCCATGGAAAGGAGGTATCTTCAGCTTTAAACCAGCAAGATCATCTCTGTAAGTTCTCCTTTCATCATGATCTCTTCTATGTCTCCTTCTACTATCTCTAGAAGAGGAACTGCTGTGCGTGGCTCGGTTACGCTCATAGTAGTGGTCTGTTTCTTGTGATTCAGCATGCTCTCTCGGGGTTTCATCACGTCTTTCTCGTCTAGACTCATTGCTATGACCTTGGCCCGTAGCTTGCCTTATCTCTTGCCTTATTTCATCGCGAAGTTCCTTCATACTGCTCTTGATCATATCAGCAACGGTAGTGATCATCGTTTGGTTTAATTGCTCAGTCATCTGATCTCTCAATAACTTGTTCTGTCTCACGAGTTCTGCTTCATCTTCCGACTCTCTCACCATGGTACCTGATTCAGAAAACACTCAAACAAGTAAGATGTTCACAAGAATCAAATCAGAACAATTAGTCGACGCGGAAACAACTTTCAAAAGATTCAAAAGATAGAAAACTTGCAGATCACGGATTAGAGAATTCAAATCGACAAGACTAAGATTAGATCTATCAATTTTGGATTTATGCAGATCAGATTCAAGACAAATAAGAACAGATCTATCACAGAAACAACACAAATCAAGTTATTCAGCAAGTGATTCGACAGATCAAGCGATTCGATTACTTCCTTCACACGGATCGGATGAGTTTGATTCAAAATATGATAAGAACACTTAGATCTAATAGGATTCAACACAGACGATTAGCAATCAGGTGATATGCTACTCAGATGATACGAGAAACAACAACAGATCGCAGATCTATCAATGGTAATCAAAGAAGTTGAAAAGTTTATTTGAAACAGAAGAGAAATCGAAAACTTCCCAATCCAAAGCAGCTCTGATACCACTTAATGAACTCCTAGGATGCTTCTTTGGATTGAATTGGATAGATCCTTGTATAAACGAATCAGAGACTCAAGTTTATCAAGGTGATGGATCGTTTGGTGACACAAAGAGTTGCGGAATGGCTCCTTGATACTCCTAGATGACTAGCTTGGATATTACACACCAAAATAGACACCCTTAGTTGTTGGATATGACACACCAACGAGATTCACTCAAGACTTGATGAGAAGTAAAGAGAGAACAAAGAAATCTGATAGATTTGTAGAAAAAGGATTGTGTTTTAAAAGAGAGAACGCAAACACACTTATATAGAGAAGTATGGAACAGGCTCCATATTCTCGAGATCATTAAAGGGAACAGGCTCCCTTGGAACTACAACAAAGACTAAAGACTTATTCAAATTCGAAAAGAGTTTTTAAAACATGAAATAAAAACCATAGTTTAAAAATGACCTAAGGTGGAACCGTGATACATCATCTAAGGTTTATGTAAGTAACTTGTGGCCTCATTAAAAACCTTTCTTTGGAAAACCCAATGGGACAAAACCAAAGGCTAGGAAAAGAGCACACACAAGCACTTGCTTAGATGATGATCAGTTTGAAACCATTGCTTGAATGGTGATAAGAGTGTCTTGACTGATCAAACGTCCATCAAGACCGTCTTCTTGCTTCCATGAGATCATAAGTAGACTTCCAACAGCTTCTTTGAGTCTTCTAGCTTTGGCGCGAGTGATGGGACCTGGTGGAATGACTAAGGCATCATCTTCTTCCCTTGATTGGTCTTTGAACTCTTTATCTCCATCCTTGTGCCGGTCCATGATCATATCATTTATTCAACTTCCTGGTGATTCTCCAACACTTTATGTATCCAAATCAAGCTTCTTACAAAGTGATTCATCCTGGCTTGATTGGAACGAAGAAGAAGCTGTCCTATTCCCAAACTGGGAAACTGGAATCACCTGATTAGAAAGTGGGATAACTTCTTCATCCCAACTCCTATGAGATTTATTTTAACTTCCTGGTGTTTCTCCACCATTTTATGTATCCAAATCAAGCTTCTGACAAAGTGATTCATCCTGGTTTGATTGGAACGACGAAGAAGCTGTCCTATTCCCAAACTGGGAAACTGGAATCACCTGATTAGAAAGTGGGATAACTTCTTCATCCCAACTCCTATGAGATTTATTCAACTTCCTGGTGATTCTCCAACACTTTATGTATCCAAATCAAGCTTCTTACAAGGTGATTCATCCTGGCTTGATTGGAACGAAGAAGAAGCTGTCCTATTCCCAAACTGGGAAACTGGAATCACCTGATTAGAAAGTGGGATAACTTGTTCACCCCAACTCCTATGAGATTTATTCAACTTCCTAATGTTTCTCCACCATTTTATGTATCCAAATCAAGCTTCTGACAAAGTGATTCATCCTGGTTTGATTGGAACGACGAAGAAGCTGTCCTATTCCCAAACTGGGAAACTGGAATCACCTGATTAGAAAGTGGGATAACTTCTTCATCCCAACTCCTATGAGATTTATTCAACTTCCTGGTGATTCTCCAACACTTTATGTATCCAAATCAAGCTTCTTACAAGGTGATTCATCCTGGCTTGATTGGAACGAAGAAGAAGCTGTCCTATTCCCAAACTGGGAAACTGGAATCACCTGATTAGAAAGTGGGATAACTTCTTCACCCCAACTCCTATGAGATTTATTCAACTTCCTGGTGATTCTCCACCATTTTATGTATCCAAATCAAGCTTCTTACAAAGTGATTCATCCTGGTTTGATGGGAACGACGAAGAAGCTATCCTATTCCCAAACTGGGAAACTGGAATCACCTGATTAGAAAGCGGGATAACTTCTTCATCCCAACTCCTTGTTGATCAGAGTTAAGTATATGAGAAGAGGAGCTAAGGGAGTTGAGGTATTAGAGGAAGAGATGAAGTATGGAAGAAGAGGTGAGTTTGAGTTGAGTGATCCGTACAAGGCCGTACAGGCCGTACTATCCGTACATAGGACATCAACCAAACTCACCAAGGTAAAACTAAGTTACCAAGGTAACTTAGTGGAGAGGAGGATAAGCTTTGGAGTGGATAAGACCGCGGAGGAAGAAGAGCTGAGGCGCGGACTGACAGTCTGGCATGGACTGGAAAGTAAACAGCATCTATGAGAAGATGCTAGATGCCTCACACACTTGAAGAAGCTCATTGGCCGGATTCAAATATAGGCTCCTCCTCCTTTTGACTTCACATGCTTTCCTTATCCTTTGTAATCGAAAACCCTAAGCTCCCCTTGCTATATATTGTAACCCAAGATTATTAATGAAAGTTAGACAGTTCTAATCACTAAATTATGAGATTTGAGAGCTCTGGCTGTGTATGTGTATGAGAAGCCATTAGAGGCAAAGAATAAGGTCTTGAACTAGTTGAATAAGAGGTCTGATGAAACTAGTATGAACTTGAATCAGAAACAAAGAGACTTAGAGAGATTAAGAGATTAGAGACTAAGAAAGGGGTAGATTAAGGGAATCTGATCAAGAACACACTTTTATATTTATGAAGGAGATGGGGAAAACCCCCATACTCTCTTAAGAGAGTTACACACGCCCATGAGGGTCTTTATATAGGTTTTACACTCTTGCAAACTCATAAACCTATATCTAATGGATAGAAATAACTTAAGAGGAATGGATGGTGAGGATGAGTTGGTCTTGTTGTGATCTGAGTGATGTGTGCTGATTGGATGAGCTAAGCTGGCTCACTTTAATTCAAACAAGGCTGTGCTGTGATTGGCTCTCCTTAGGCTCCTTTGTATCTGTCTACAGATCAGTCTAGGTGCATGGTCGTGGCTGCTCTTCCTTTACAGCAACAGCCAGCCTGTCCATGCCCCAAAGTAACCAATCAGCTCCACACAGCATCTTCTTGATTCCCTTTGACTAGATTCAAACCTTGGTGCCTCACATCCTGAATAGTGATCCAAATAGTGAATAGTCAACCTGAATAGTGACTAGTGATTCACTATTCACTTTTACACCAACTTGCCCAAACTTCTCCAATCTTACTGTGGTAACTCTCCAAAGTTACTGTGGTAACTTTGGAGTTACTGTCTGACCCAAATCTTCTCTAAATGGTGTCTAAGTCCCTCCTGGACTTAACCCTATCTTTGCACACTCATCAGACCACTTCTGAAGCCTTAAGACTCTCCCAAAGCCTTAACATACAATCTCTGAAGATCTTGCCATGTCTTTGCACAAGCACCAACTCAACTCATCACTTTTGCTTCTCCACTTCTTCTCTTCAAGTTAACACTCCCCCTCAAGCTTGACTCTAGCTGATCCTAAGTCAAGCTTGGAACCTTGAAGAACTTCCTCATTAAAAACCTCACCAAGGAAAACCCTTTGGGACAAAACCTTGATGAGGGAAAAAGAGTAAAGTCTCCAAGGCCTAGGGATTGGCCAGTGAGTCTTTGTGCCTTACCAACAATGTAAGGGACACAAAGACTCTGGATCATGGCCTCTACAATCATCCCACGCCTTGTACTCTCCTTACTGCCTAATCTTGGTCTCTCCCCCTTTCACCTAACCTCTTGTTAGGTTGAAGTGCTCGGACACACCAGATCAGCCTCTTCTTGGAGATACAACTTCTCTTACTGAGTCTTGGCTGCTTCTTCTTCTTCTAGAGTCGCCACCTTGTTGCTGGAACTACATGAGGATGCTTCAGCCACTCTCCAATCACCTCAACACTTGAAGCCGCCTTGGACATTGCTTCTTCATCCTTCATCATACTTCCCAACAGGTTGCTTCCTCTTCTAGAATAACCACCAAGCTCTCTTGGATCATGTAAGCTTCAACACTCCCCCTCAAGCTTGAGACTCTCACAGGAACAAGCTTGAATGGATTGCTTCATGATCCTCACACACACACCATTGCCGCTTCTCTTCTGATCTTGCCATCTTCATGGAATGCTTGTGGAAGCTTCAGCTATCTCTCCAATCACTTCACACTAGAAGCCGCCTTGATAGTGTTGCCTTCATCTTCACACAGCCAAGAGTACTCTGTCTTAGTTTGAGTACTCTCTTGAATAGACTCGCCACAGCCTAAGCCCGATGGCTCCTTCTTCAGATGCTTGCAATGGACTTCTTGGATCGCTTGGAAGCTCACTAAACTCCCCTCCTCAAGCTTGGATTGAGTATAGGTCCAAGCTTGCAAGTGAGCTTCAGTGACACTTCACACCAGTGGCGCATCACCACTTCTCTCTCAACTCTCCATTGCTCCACACAATGGGCAAAGTCTTCCTCTTTCAACTCGGATGGATGGTGAACCAAGAACACCTCTTGTGAACCTGAAACATCACTCAAACTCCAGCAAAGATAAGACACAAGTGCATTGGGTCAACCCTTGATGCATCATCAAGTTTGAACACCAATGTCTTTAAGCAATGCAACAGATTAAACTAGACATTTTCAAGTTCTAATCTTTGCAAGCAAACTCTCTAAGCACTAGCATGATCCTAACAGATTCAATACAAGCTACTTAGGCAATTTTTAAAGCTTCTTTACTCAGCATTTAGACATGAATCTAATGCTTCAATGTAAGACAGCCATTTGACAGTATGCACTAGCCTTAATCAGTTTTAATTCATGAATGCAACAATACAATCCATCACACATTCATTTATAACTTAGGCTAAGCATTACTATCATCACTTAACATCAGACAATGCATTACTTTCAATCTGTTTTCAGTTCATGAGCTTCAAACAATATCATTTCACATTTAGCAAACTCATTACTTAACAGGAGCAAGCATTTTACTCTTTAAACACTAAACAAGCCTTTAAAGCATCCTGGGACAGATTCAACTAATTATATTTAGCAATCACACATTATCCTCAGGTTTTTCAATCAATACACATCACAATAACCAGGCACAGTCACAAGTTCATTTTTAAGAGAGATAGGATTAGCTTACAAACAAGGAACTAGCGCTAGTTCCTTGAGCCTCCTTTGCAACCGGTCATGCTCTTTTGATGGACTGGAGATGTTGAATCGTCACCCAACAGCCCCTCCTGGTGTTCATGACCGCTACTTGAACTTTCACCTCCAAAGGTTCCTCCTTTCACCATCTCTTTAACTCGCCAGCTTCAGTAACAAGGGAAATCACTCTTCTTGAAGTATCTCCTCTTGGAAAGAAGGAAAGGCACGCCTTGTATAGACTGGAACAGGAAGGAACCGCCATGATAAACCTCCATAATAGCTTCAGACATCTTCTTCTTGAAGAGAGAGAGCTGGCTGGACAGATCTTCATGGTTTGGCTTCATGGTGAGACAGACTTGTGACTTGAATGCGGAAGCTACAGCTCAGGTTCTGATGAACCTGGCTCTGATACCATATGAGATTTGAGAGCTCTGGCTGTGTATGTGTATGAGAAGCCATTAGAGGCAAAGAATAAGGTCTTGAACTAGTTGAATAAGAGGTCTGATGAAACTAGTATGAACTTGAATCAGAAACAAAGAGACTTAGAGAGATTAAGAGATTAGAGACTAAGAAAGGGGTAGATTAAGGGAATCTGATCAAGAACACACTTTTATATTTATGAAGGAGATGGGGAAAACCCCCATACTCTCTTAAGAGAGTTACACACGCCCATGAGGGTCTTTATATAGGTTTTACACTCTTGCAAACTCATAAACCTATATCTAATGGATAGAAATAACTTAAGAGGAATGGATGGTGAGGATGAGTTGGTCTTGTTGTGATCTGAGTGATGTGTGCTGATTGGATGAGCTAAGCTGGCTCACTTTAATTCAAACAAGGCTGTGCTGTGATTGGCTCTCCTTAGGCTCCTTTGTATCTGTCTACAGATCAGTCTAGGTGCATGGTCGTGGCTGCTCTTCCTTTACAGCAACAGCCAGCCTGTCCATGCCCCAAAGTAACCAATCAGCTCCACACAGCATCTTCTTGATTCCCTTTGACTAGATTCAAACCTTGGTGCCTCACATCCTGAATAGTGATCCAAATAGTGAATAGTCAACCTGAATAGTGACTAGTGATTCACTATTCACTTTTACACCAACTTGCCCAAACTTCTCCAATCTTACTGTGGTAACTCTCCAAAGTTACTGTGGTAACTTTGGAGTTACTGTCTGACCCAAATCTTCTCTAAATGGTGTCTAAGTCCCTCCTGGACTTAACCCTATCTTTGCACACTCATCAGACCACTTCTGAAGCCTTAAGACTCTCCCAAAGCCTTAACATACAATCTCTGAAGATCTTGCCATGTCTTTGCACAAGCACCAACTCAACTCATCACTTTTGCTTCTCCACTTCTTCTCTTCAAGTTAACACTCCCCCTCAAGCTTGACTCTAGCTGATCCTAAGTCAAGCTTGGAACCTTGAAGAACTTCCTCATTAAAAACCTCACCAAGGAAAACCCTTTGGGACAAAACCTTGATGAGGGAAAAAGAGTAAAGTCTCCAAGGCCTAGGGATTGGCCAGTGAGTCTTTGTGCCTTACCAACAATGTAAGGGACACAAAGACTCTGGATCATGGCCTCTACAATCATCCCACGCCTTGTACTCTCCTTACTGCCTAATCTTGGTCTCTCCCCCTTTCACCTAACCTCTTGTTAGGTTGAAGTGCTCAGACACACCAGATCAGCCTCTTCTTGGAGATACAACTTCTCTTACTGAGTCTTGGCTGCTTCTTCTTCTTCTAGAGTCGCCACCTTGTTGCTTGAGCTACATGAGGATGCTTCAGCCACTCTCCAATCACCTCAACACTTGAGGCCGCCTTGGACATTGCTTCTTCATCCTTCATCATACTTCTCAACAGGTTGCTTCCTCTTCTAGAATAACCACCAAGCTCTCTTGGATCATGTAAGCTTCAACATAAATCTCTCTACACATTTCACAATGATTCTCCATTAGTCTCATAATCTCTTACTCTTTCTTAATCTATCTCTTATTCTCTTATAAACTCAGATTCTATCTTACATTTCTCAAAAGTCATATGGTATCAGAGCCAGGTTGATTTCAATCTGAGTTCTTTGGTGTTTCTCTTAAAGATTCAAACGTGAAGCTTTAAGAGATCAAGTGAGTGTGTTTGGAGTGTTCTTGAGAGTTTCGACATCACAAAGGGTTCAGCTACTTTTGGGAGATCTTTTCTGGTTCTTTGGAGGTTCTTTGAAGACACAAGACAAGATACAAGGTGGGGAAGCTGGTGTTGCGAATCTAAGGTCCAAGATCAAGTCTTTTGCAAGCTATTGAAGTGAAGCTGTTGAAGATGGAAAGCGGGATGAAGATGAAGGTTGCGGTGACTTTCAAGGGAAGTAACTACCTAGTATGGTCTAGGATGGTGAAGACTGCTGTGGGAAGCAAGGGCTTATGGAAGCACATCACATCTGGTGAGGCTCCTAAGCTGATTACCCAAGAAGGAGACAAGGAGAGTGTCTCGGAGAGTAAAGCTGAGAAGTGGCAGCAAGAAGACATGATGGTGATGTCAGTTCTTCATGCCTCGTTAGAGCCAGCTATACTAGATGCTTATAGCTACTGTGAGACAGCCAAGGAGCTGTGGGACACACTGAAGAAGGTGTATGGAAACACTTCCAATCTGAGCCGGGTGTTTGAGGTAAAGAAGGCAATCAATGGGTTGTCTCAAGAAGACATGGAGTTTACCAAGCACTTGGGAAGGTTCCGGTCACTATGGTCTGAGTTGGAGATGCTTAGGCCAAGTACACTTGATCCAGAGCTCCTAAATGAGAGGCATGAGCAGGACAAGGTCTTTGGGATTCTACTCACGCTGAATACAAGCTACACTGGTCTAATCCAGCACATGTTGAGGTCCGAGAAGCTACCTGATCTAGAGGAGGCGTGTGCTCAGATACAAAAGGAGCAAGGCTCCATTGGCTTGTTTGGAGGCAAGGGGGAGCTGTCTCTTGCTAATGCTGTGCAATCTGATCATGAAGAGACTCCACAAGCCAACAAAGCAGCACACGGCAAGTATGAGGATAGGAAGTTCAATGGCAACTGTGATCATTGCAAGAAGCATGGACACAAGAAGAGCCAATGCTGGATACTTCATCCTCATTTGAAGCCGGCGAAGTTCATGAAGGAAAGGGAGGCAAGGGCGCATGTATCTGATGGAGCAGGACCATCTAACCGTGGAGCTGAAGGAGAGGGACGTGAGGGTGATGGCAAGGCACTGGTGACATACTCAGCAACTCCTAACATCCGCGGCAATGATCAGGACTTCATAAGGAGATCCGAGATGGATGCACTCATCAAAATGCTCAAGGAGAATGGTAACATTCATGGGTACTCATTTGGTGCATCAATGATAGCTAGGACTATAGATAATACTCCATATGTTACTGACATTGCTAGGATGAATAGCATTAAGTGTAGTGACAATGCTAGAGCCGAGTACACCTTTGATAGAAATGCTAGGATGTATCATGAGCTTAAAGCATTTAGATCACCATTGAACCTGTGTCACACTGCTAGCAACATAACTAAGCCATTAATTGTTGATTCTGGTGCATCTCATCACATGATTAGTGATACAAATCTGATTAAAGATATAGAACCAACTAATGGACATGTTATGATTGCAAATGGAGATAAGATACCTATTAGAGGAATAGGAAACTTGAAATTGTTTGACAAAAACTCTAGAGCTTTCTATATGCCTGATTTCACATCCAACTTGTTATCTGTCAAGAAGTGCACAACTGATTTGAATTGCAATGTTATATTCAGTCCTAATGATGTGAAGTTTCAGGATATTGAGAGCAGCCAAATGATTGGAAAAGGAATCACTAAAGGAGAGTTGTATTTGCTTGAAGAACTTGAACCTGTTTCCAATCACAAATGCTCATTTACTTCTGCTTCTAGTTTAAATAAAAATGCATTGTGGCATGCTAGATTAGGACATCCCCATAGTAGGGCTTTGAACTTGATGTTACCAGGTGTTTTATTTGAGAATAAGGATTGTGAAGCTTGCATTTTAGGCAAGCATTGTAAAACTGTTTTTCCAAACTCTACTAGTGTTTATGATAAGTGCTTTGATCTTATACATTCTGATGTTTGGACTGCACCTTGCATATCTAGGGATAATCATAAATACTTTGTGACATTCATTGATGAAAAATCCAAATACACCTGGTTAACTTTAATCCCATCAAAAGATAGAGTGATAGATGCATTTAAGAACTTTCAAGCTTATGTGACTAACCATTATCATGCCAAGATTAAAATTTTTAGATCAGATAATGGAGGAGAGTACACAAGCTATGCGTTCAAAAGCCATCTAAACCATCATGGGATCTTGCATCAAACAAGCTGTCCTTATACCCACAACAGAATGGGGTGGCTGAGAGGAAGAACAGGCACTTGATGGAGGTTGCTAGATCACTGATGTTTCAAGCCAATGTCCCAAAGAGATTTTGGAGTGATGCAGTTGCAACAGCATGCTACTTGATCAACCGGATTCCCACCAAGGTGCTAAAGGATCAAGCACCATTTGAGGTTCTCAACACGCACAAGCCATCAGTAGAGTACTTAAGAGTATTTGGGTGTTTATGCTATGTGCTGGTACCAGGAGAGTTGAGAAACAAGTTAGAAGCAAGAAGCAGGAAGGCAATGTTCATTGGCTACTCAACAACTCAAAAAGGATACAAGTGTTATGATCCAGAAGCTAGAAGAGTACTTGTATCTAGAGATGTGAAGTTCATTGAAGAAAGAGGGTACTATGAGGAGAAGAATCAAGAGGAATTGAAGGATCTCACATCAGATAAGGCTGGAGTCTTAAGGACTATCCTAGAGGGTCTAGGCATCAGGATGAACCAGGATCAGTCTGCGAGTGGTGGAGGCCAGGGAGGAAGCTCCAATGAACCGCTTAGAGCTACACAAACACCTCACCTTGATCATGAGGGGGGAAGTGAACCTGAAACTCAAGAAAATGGCCAAGAAGGAGTCGGCTTGAGTGAAGAAGGAGAAGAGATCAACTCAGGTTCTCATCATCAAGGTGAGCAAAGCCAAGAAGATGAAGAACATCAGAGTGGAGTTCAAGAACCAAGTACACAAGATGAACCGGTTCAAGAACAAGAACAACCTGTATTGAGAAGAAGCACAAGGCTGAGGAAGGATCCTTCCAGTTGGGTAAACACGCGAGTGTACTACAATGCCCAAGCTGTGGAGCATCCCTCTCAAGCTGTGTGCTCCTTTGCTCAATACCCTGAAGAACATTGTGCTTTTATGGTAAACTTGGATGAGAATTACATTCCAAGAAGCTATGAAGAGGCAGTAATGGATAAGGAATGGAAGGAATCAGTTGGAGCTGAGGCAGGGGCTATGATCAAGAATGATACATGGTATGAGAGTGAGTTACCAAAAGGGAAGAAGGCTGTGACTAGTAGATGGATCTTCACAATCAAGTATAAGGCTGATGGAACAGTTGAGAGGAAGAAGTCAAGATTGGTTGCAAGAGGTTTCACTCAAACTTATGGAGAGGATTACATTGAGACCTTTGCACCAGTAGCTAAACTACACACAATCCGGATTGTATTAAGCTTGGCTGTGAACCTTGGATGGGGCTTATGGCAAATGGATGTGAAGAATGCATTCCTACAAGGAGAGCTGGAGGATGAAGTGTATATGCATCCACCTCCAGGCTTGGAACACTTAGTGAAAAGAGGGAATGTGTTGAGACTGAAGAAAGCTATCTATGGATTGAAGCAATCACCAAGAGCTTGGTACAACAAGCTGAGTACTACTCTGAATGGCCGAGGCTTCAAGAAGTCTGAACTAGATCACACCCTCTTCACTCTCACTACTCCCTCAGGTATGATTGCACTCCTTGTGTATGTTGATGATATCATTATCACAGGAAGTGATAAGGAAGGTATCATAGCAACCAAGGAGTTCCTTAAATCCATGTTTGAGATTAAAGACTTGGGAGAAATGAAATACTTTCTTGGAATTGAGATATGTAGATCCAAGGAAGGTTTGTTCATGTCCCAAAGGAAGTATACACTTGATCTTTTGAAAGGTGCAGGTGCTTATGGAGGCAAGACAGCAAGGATGCCTATGGAGGATGGCTACAAAGTCCCACGAGAGGGGGAGATTGAAGACAGCAAACCTTATCAGGATCCTAAACTCTATAGAAAGCTAGTTGGCAAATTGATTTACCTTACCATAACTAGGCCTGACATTTGCTTTGCTGTGAATCAGGTGAGTCAACACATGCAAGTGCCTAAGGAGCATCATTGGCGCATGGTGGAGAGGATCTTGATGTATCTCAATGGCTCACCTGATCAAGGAGTATGGATGGGTTGCAATGGGAGCACTGAAGTGGTTGGATACTGTGATGCGGATTGGGCTGGTGATAGAGCAGACAGGAGATCAACCACAGGCTATTGCACATTCATTGGAGGCAACTTGGTTACTTGGAAGAGTAAGAAGCAGAAGGTGGTGTCTTGCTCTAGTGCAGAAGCTGAGTATAGAGCTATGCTGAAGCTGACCAACGAGCTAGTGTGGATCAAGGGCATCTTGAAGCATTTAGAGATTGATCAAGCCACGCCAATGACTATGCATTGTGATAACCAAGCTGCCATCCACATTGCCTCCAACTCGGTGTTCCATGAGAGAACCAAGCACATTGAAGTGGATTGCCACAAGGTGAGGCAGATGATCATCTTAGGAGTCATCTTGCCATGCTACACAAGGAGTGAAGATCAGTTGGCTGATGTGTTCACCAAGGCTGCAAGACAGAAGACAATGGAGTCCATTCACATCAGGTTGGGCCTCATTGATCTTGGGAAGAGAAGGAGCTGATCCCCTTTGGCTGTGAGGTCTTTACTCTTTTTCCCTTATCAAGGTTTTATCCCAATGGGTTTTCCTTGGTAAGGTTTTTAATGAGGAAGATCTCATAGCTGTCCAAGCTTAGGCTTTCACAAAGCTAAGCTTGAGGGGGAGTGTTGATCAGAGTTAAGTATATGAGAAGAGGAGCTAAGGGAGTTGAGGTATTAGAGGAAGAGATGAAGTATGGAAGAAGAGGTGAGTTTGGGTTGAGTGATCCGTACAAGGCCGTACAGGCCGTACCATCCGTACATAGGACATCAACCAAACTCACCAAGGTAAAACTAAGTTACCAAGGTAACTTAGTGGAGAGGAGGATAAGCTTTGGAGTGGATAAGACCGCGGAGGAAGAAGAGCTGAGGCGCGGACTGACAGTCTGGCATGGACTGGAAAGTAAACAGCATCTATGAGAAGATGCTAGATGCCTCACACACTTGAAGAAGCTCATTGGCCGGATTCAAATATAGGCTCCTCCTCCTTTTGACTTCACATGCTTTCCTTATCCTTTGTAATCGAAAACCCTAAGCTCCCCTTGCTATATATTGTAACCCAAGATCATTAATGAAAGTTAGACAGTTCTAATCACTAAATCTCTCTACACATTTCACAATGATTCTCCATTAGTCTCATAATCTCTTACTCTTTCTTAATCTATCTCTTATTCTCTTATAAACTCAGATTCTATCTTACATTTCTCAAAAGTCATATGGTGATTCTCCAACACTTTATGTATCCAAATCAAGCTTCTTACAAAGTGATTCATCCTGGCTTGATTGGAACGAAGAAGAAGCTGTCCTATTCCCAAACTGGGAAACTGGAATCACCTGATTAGAAAGTGGGATAACTTCTTCATCCCAACTCCTATGAGATTTATTCAACTTCCTGGTGATTCTCCACCATTTTATGTATCCAAATCAAGCTTCTTACAAAGTGATTCATCCTGGTTTGATTGGAACGACGAAGAAGCTGTCCTATTCCCAAACTGGGAAACTGGAATCACCTGATTAGAAAGTGGGATAACTTCTTCATCCCAACTCCTATGAGATTTATTCAACTTCCTGGTGATTCTCCAACACTTTATGTATCCAAATCAAGCTTCTTACAAAGTGATTCATCCTGGTTTGATTGGAACGACGAAGAAGCTGTCCTATTCCCAAACTGGGAAACTGGAATCACCTGATTTGAAAGTGGGATAACTTCTTCATCCCAACTCCTATGAGATTTATTCAACTTCCTGGTGATTCTCCAACACTTTATGTATCCAAATCAAGCTTCTTACAAAGTGATTCATCCTGGTTTGATTGGAACGACGAAGAAGCTGTCCTATTCCCAAACTGGGAAACTGGAATCACCTGATTAGAAAGTGGGATAACTTCTTCATCCCAACTCCTATGAGATTTATTCAACTTCCTGGTGATTCTCCACCATTTTATGTATCCAAATCAAGCTTCTTACAAAGTGATTCATCCTGGTTTGATTGGAACGACGAAGAAGCTGTCCTATTCCCAAACTGGGAAACTGGAATCACCTGATTAGAAAGTGGGATAACTTCTTCATCCCAACTCCTATGAGATTTATTCAACTTCCTGGTGATTCTCCACCATTTAATGTATCCAAATCAAGCTTCTTACAAAGTGATTCATCCTGGTTTGATTGGAACGACGAAGAAGCTGTCCTATTCCCAAACTGGGAAACTGGAATCACCTGATTAGAAAGTGGGATAACTTCTTCATCCCAACTCCTATGAGATTTATTCAACTTCCTGGTGATTCTCCAACACTTTATGTATCCAAATCAAGCTTCTTACAAAGTGATTCATCCTGGTTTGATTGGAACGACGAAGAAGCTGTCCTATTCCCAAACTGGGAAACTGGAATCACCTGATTAGAAAGTGGGATAACTTCTTCATCCCAACTCCTATGAGATTTATTCAACTTCCTGGTGATTCTCCAACACTTTATGTATCCAAATCAAGCTTCTTACAAAGTGATTCATCCTGGTTTGATTGGAACGACGAAGAAGCTGTCCTATTCCCAAACTGGGAAACTGGAATCACCTGATTAGAAAGTGGGATAACTTCTTCATCCCAACTCCTATGAGATTTATTCAACTTCCTGGTGATTCTCCACCATTTAATGTATCCAAATAAAGCTTCTTACAAAGTGATTCATCCTGGTTTGATTGGAACGACGAAGAAGCTGTCCTATTCCAAAACTGGGAAACTGGAATCACCTGATTTGAAGGTGGGATAACTTCTTCATCCCAACTCCTATGAGATTCATTTAACTTCCTGGTGATTCTACACCACTTTATGTATCCAAATCAAGCTTCTTACAAAGTGATTCATCCTGGTTCGATTGGAACGACGAAGAAGTTGTCATATTCCCAAACTGGGAAACTGGAATCACCTGATTAGAAAGTGGGATAACTTCTTCATCCCAACTCCTATGAGATTTATTCAACTTCCTGGTGATTCTCCAACACTTTATGTATCCAAATCAAGCTTCTTACAAAGTGATTCATCCTGGTTTGATTGGAACGACGAAGAAGCTGTCCTATTCCCAAACTGGGAAACTGGAATCACCTGATTAGAAAGTGGGATAACTTCTTCATCCCAACTCCTATGAGATTTATTCAACTTCCTGGTGATTCTCCAACACTTTATGTATCCAAATCAAGCTTCTTACAAAGTGATTCATCCTGGTTTGATTGGAACGACGAAGAAGCTGTCCTATTCCCAAACTGGGAAACTGGAATCACCTGATTAGAAAGTGGGATAACTTCTTCATCCCAACTCCTATGAGATTTATTCAACTTCCTGGTGTTCTCCACCATTTTATGTATCCAAATCAAGCTTCTTACAAAGTGATTCATCCTGGTTTGATTGGAACGACGAAGAAGCTGTCCTATTCCCAAACTGGGAAACTGGAATCACCTGATTAGAAAGTGGGATAACTTCTTCATCCCAACTCCTATGAGATTTATTCAACTTCCTGGTGATTCTCCAACACTTTATGTATCCAAATCAAGCTTCTTACAAAGTGATTCATCCTGGTTTGATTGGAACGACGAAGAAGCTGTCCTATTCCCAAACTGGGAAACTGGAATCACCTGATTAGAAAGTGGGATAACTTCTTCATCCCAACTCCTATGAGATTTATTCAACTTCCTGGTGATTCTCCACCACTTTATGTATCCAAATCAAGCTTCTTACAAAGTGATTCATCCTGGTTTGATTGGAACGACGAAGAAGCTGTCCTATTCCCAAACTGGGAAACTGGAATCACCTGATTAGAAAGTGGGATAACTTCTTCATCCCAACTCCTATGAGATTTATTCAACTTCCTGGTGATTCTCCAACACTTTATGTATCCAAATCAAGCTTCTTACAAAGTGATTCATCCTGGTTTGATTGGAACGACGAAGAAGCTGTCCTATTCCCAAACTGGGAAACTGGAATCACCTGATTAGAAAGTGGGATAACTTCTTCATCCCAACTCCTATGAGATTTATTCAACTTCCTGGTGTTTCTCCACCATTTTATGTATCCAAATCAAGCTTCTTACAAAGTGATTCATCCTGGTTTGATTGGAACGACGAAGAAGCTGTCCTATTCCCAAACTGGGAAACTGGAATCACCTGATTAGAAAGTGGGATAACTTCTTCATCCCAACTCCTATGAGATTTATTCAACTTCCTGGTGATTCTCCAACACTTTATGTATCCAAATCAAGCTTCTTACAAAGTGATTCATCCTGGTTTGATTGGAACGACGAAGAAGCTGTCCTATTCCCAAACTGGGAAACTGGAATCACCTGATTAGAAAGTGGGATAACTTCTTCATCCCAACTCCTATGAGATTTATTCAACTTCCTGGTGATTCTCCACCATTTAATGTATCCAAATAAAGCTTCTTACAAAGTGATTCATCCTGGTTTGATTGGAACGACGAAGAAGCTGTCCTATTCCCAAACTGGGAAACTGGAATCACCTGATTAGAAAGTGGGATAACTTCTTCATCCCAACTCCTATGAGATTTATTCAACTTCCTGGTGATTTCTCCAACCTTTATGTATCCAAATCAAGCTTCTTACAAAGTGATTCATCCTGGTTTGATTGGAACGACGAAGAAGCTGTCCTATTCCCAAACTGGGAAACTGGAATCACCTGATTAGAAAGTGGGATAACTTCTTCATCCCAACTCCTATGAGATTTATTCAACTTCCTGGTGTTTCTCCACAATTTTATGTATCCAAATTAAGCTTCTTACAAAGTGATTCATCCTGGTTTGATTGGAACGACGAAGAAGCTGTCCTATTTCCAAACTGGGAAACTGGAATCACCTGATTAGAAAGTGGGATAACTTCTTCATCCCAACTCCTATGAGATTTATTCAACTTCCTGGTGATTCTCCACACTTTTATGTATCCAAATCAAGCTTCTTACAAAGTGATTCATCCTGGTTTGATTGGAACGACGAAGAAGCTGTCCTATTCCCAAACTGGGAAACAGGAATCACCTGATTTGAAAGTGGGATAACTTCTTCATCGCAACTCCTATGAGATTTATTCAACTTCCTGGTTTTTTCCACCATTTTATGTATCCAAATCAAGCTTCTTACAAATTGATTCATCCTGGTTTGATTGGAACGACGAAGAAGCTATCCTATCACAAACTGGGAAACTGGAATCACATGATTAGAAAGTGGGATAACTTCTGCATCCCAACTCCTATGAGATTTATTCAACTTCCTGGTGATTCTCCAACACTTTATGTATCCAAATCAAAATTCTTACAAAGTGATTCATCCTGGTTTGATTGGAACGACGAAGAAGCTGTCCTATTCCCAAACTGGGAAACTGGAATCACCTGATTTGAAAGTGGGATAACTTCTTCATCCCAACTCTTATGAGATTTATTCAACTTCCTGGTGATTCTCCAACACTTTATGTATCCAAATCAAGCTTCTTACAAAGTGATTCATCCTGGTTTGATTGGAACGACGAAGAAGCTGTCCTATTCCCAAACTGGGAAACTGGAATCACCTGATTAGAAAGTGGGATAACTTCTTCATCCCAACTCCTATGAGATTTATTCAACTTCCTGGTGATTCTCCAACCTTTATGTATCCAAATCAAGCTTCTTACAAAGTGATTCATCCTGGTTTGATTGGAACGACGAAGAAGCTGTCCTATTCCCAAACTGGGAAACTGGAATCACCTGATTAGAAAGTGGGATAACTTCTTCATCCCAACTCCTATGAGATTTATTCAACTTCCTGGTGTTTCTCCACCACTTTATGTATCCAAATCAAGCTTCTTACAAAGTGATTCATCCTGGTTTGATTGGAACGACGAAGAAGCTGTCCTATTCCCAAACTGGGAAACTGGAATCACCTGATTAGAAAGTGGGATAACTTCTTCATCCCAACTCCTATGAGATTTATTCAACTTCCTGGTGATTCTCCAACACTTTATGTATCCAAATCAAGCTTCTTACAAAGTGATTCATCCTGGTTTGATTGGAACGACGAAGAAGCTGTCCTATTCCCAAACTGGGAAACTGGAATCACCTGATTAGAAAGTGGGATAACTTCTTCATCCCAACTCCTATGAGATTTATTCAACTTCCTGGTGTTCTCCAACATTTATGTATCCAAATCAAGCTTCTTACAAAGTGATTCATCCTGGTTTGATTGGAACGACGAAGAAGCTGTCCTATTCCCAAACTGGGAAACTGGAATCACCTGATTAGAAAGTGGGATAACTTCTTCATCCCAACTCCTATGAGATTTATTCAACTTCCTGGTGTTTCTCCACCATTTTATGTATCCAAATCAAGCTTCTTACAAAGTGATTCATCCTGGTTTGATTGGAACGACGAAGAAGCTGTCCTATTCCCAAACTGGGAAACTGGAATCACCTGATTAGAAAGTGGGATAACTTCTTCATCCCAACTCCTATGAGATTTATTCAACTTCCTGGTGATTCTCCACCACTTTATGTATCCAAATAAAGCTTCTTACAAAGTGATTCATCCTGGTTTGATTGGAACGACAAAGAAGCTGTCCTATTCCCAAACTGGGAAACTGGAATCACCTGATTAGAAAGTGGGATAACTTCTTCATCCCAACTCCTATGAGATTTACTCAACTTCCTGGTGTTTCTCCACCACTTTATGTATCCAAATAAAGCTTCTTACAAAGTGATTCATCCTGGTTTGATTGGAACGACGAAGAAGCTGCCCTATTCCCAAACTGGGAAAGTGGAATCACCTGATTAGAAAGTGGGATAACTTCTTCATCCCAACTCCTATGAGATTAATTCAACTTCCTGGTGATTCTCCACCACTTTATATATCCAAATCAAGCTTCTTACAAAGTGATTCATCCTGGTTTGATTGGAACGACGAAGAAGCTGTCCTATTCCCAAACTGGGAAACTGGAATCACCTGATTAGAAAGTGGGATAACTTCTTCATCCCAACTCCTATGAGATTTATTCAACTTCCTGGTGTTTCTCCACCACTTTATGTATCCAAATCAAGCTTCTTACAAAGTGATTCATCCTGGTTTGATTGGAACGACGAAGAAGCTGTCCTATTCCCAAACTGGGAAACTGGAATCACCTGATTAGAAAGTGGGATAACTTCTTCATCCCAACTCCTATGAGATTTATTCAACTTCCTGGTGATTCTCCAACACTTTATGTATCCAAATCAAGCTTCTTACAAAGTGATTCATCCTGGTTTGATTGGAACGACGAAGAAGCTGTCCTATTCCCAAACTGGGAAACTGGAATCACCTGATTAGAAAGTGGGATAACTTCTTCATCCCAACTCCTATGAGATTTATTCAACTTCCTGGTGTTCTCCACCTTTTATGTATCCAAATCAAGCTTCTTACAAAGTGATTCATCCTGGTTTGATTGGAACGACGAAGAAGCTGTCCTATTCCCAAACTGGGAAACTGGAATCACCTGATTAGAAAGTGGGATAACTTCTTCATCCCAACTCCTATGAGATTTATTCAACTTCCTGGTGATTCTCCACCACTTTATGTATCCAAATCAAGCTTCTTACAAAGTGATTCATCCTGGTTTGATTGGAACGACGAAGAAGCTGTCCTATTCCCAAACTGGGAAACTGGAATCACCTGATTAGAAAGTGGGATAACTTCTTCATCCCAACTCCTATGAGATTTATTCAACTTCCTGGTGTTCTCCACCATTTATGTATCCAAATCAAGCTTCTTACAAAGTGATTCATCCTGGTTTGATTGGAACGACGAAGAAGCTGTCCTATTCCCAAACTGGGAAACTGGAATCACCTGATTAGAAAGTGGGATAACTTCTTCATCCCAACTCCTATGAGATTTATTCAACTTCCTGGTGATTCTCCACACTTTATGTATCCAAATCAAGCTTCTTACAAAGTGATTCATCCTGGTTTGATTGGAACGACGAAGAAGCTGTCCTATTCCCAAACTGGGAAACTGGAATCACCTGATTAGAAAGTGGGATAACTTCTTCATCCCAACTCCTATGAGATTTATTCAACTTCCTGGTGTTCTCCCCACTTTTATGTATCCAAATCAAGCTTCTTACAAAGTGATTCATCCTGGTTTGATTGGAACGACGAAGAAGCTGTCCTATTCCCAAACTGGGAAACTGGAATCACCTGATTAGAAAGTGGGATAACTTCTTCATCCCAACTCCTATGAGATTTATTCAACTTCCTGGTGATTCTCCAACACTTTATGTATCCAAATCAAGCTTCTTACAAAGTGATTCAGCCTGGTTTGATTGGAACGACGAAGAAGCTGTCCTATTCCCAAACTGGGAAACTGGAATCACCTGATTAGAAAGTGGGATAACTTCTTCATCCCAACTCCTATGAGATTTATTCAACTTCCTGATGTTTCTCCACCATTTTATGTATCCAAATCAAGCTTCTTACAAAGTGATTCATCCTGGTTTGATTGGAACGACGAAGAAGCTGTCCTATTCCCAAACTGGGAAACTGGAATCACCTGATTAGAAAGTGGGATAACTCATTCATCCCAACTCTTATGAGATTTATTCAACTTCCTGGTGATTCTCCAACACTTTATGTATCCAAATCAAGCTTCTTACAAAGTGATTCATCCTGGTTTGATTGGAACGACGAAGAAGCTGTCCTATTCCCAAACTGGGAAACTGGAATCACCTGATTAGAAAGTGGGATAACTTCTTCATCCCAACTCCTATGAGATTTATTCAACTTCCTGGTGTTTCTCCACCACTTTATGTATCCAAATCAAGCTTCTTACAAAGTGATTCATCCTGGTTTGATTGGAACGACGAAGAAGCTGTCCTATTCCCAAACTGGGAAACTGGAATCACCTGATTAGAAAGTGGGATAACTTCTTCATCCCAACTCCTATGAGATTTATTCAACTTCCTGGTGATTCTCCACACTTTATGTATCCAAATCAAGCTTCTTACAAAGTGATTCATCCTGGTTTGATTGGAACGACGAAGAAGCTGTCCTATTCCCAAACTGGGAAACTGGAATCACCTGATTAGAAAGTGGGATAACTTCTTCATCCCAACTCCTATGAGATTTATTCAACTTCCTGGTGTTTCTCCACACTTTATGTATCCAAATCAAGCTTCTTACAAAGTGATTCATCCTGGTTTGATTGGAACGACGAAGAAGCTGTCCTATTCCCAAACTGGGAAACTGGAATCACCTGATTAGAAAGTGGGATAACTTCTTCATCCCAACTCCTATGAGATTTATTCAACTTCCTGGTGTTTCTCCACACTTTATGTATCCAAATCAAGCTTCTTACAAAGTGATTCATCCTGGTTTGATTGGAACGACGAAGAAGCTGTCCTATTCCCAAACTGGGAAACTGGAATCACCTGATTAGAAAGTGGGATAACTTCTTCATCCCAACTCCTATGAGATTTATTCAACTTCCTGGTGTTCTCCAACATTTATGTATCCAAATCAAGCTTCTTACAAAGTGATTCATCCTGGTTTGATTGGAACGACGAAGAAGCTGTCCTATTCCCAAACTGGGAAACTGGAATCACCTGATTAGAAAGTGGGATAACTTCTTCATCCCAACTCCTATGAGATTTATTCAACTTCCTGGTGTTTCTCCACCTTTATGTATCCAAATCAAGCTTCTTACAAAGTGATTCATCCTGGTTTGATTGGAACGACGAAGAAGCTGTCCTATTCCCAAACTGGGAAACTGGAATCACCTGATTAGAAAGTGGGATAACTTCTTCATCCCAACTCCTATGAGATTTATTCAACTTCCTGGTGTTTCTCCACCATTTATGTATCCAAATCACGCTTCTTACAAAGTGATTCATCCTGGTTTGATTGGAACGACGAAGAAGCTGTCCTATTCCAAAACTGGGAAACTGGAATCACCTGATTAGAAAGTGGGATAACTTCTTCATCCCAACTCCTATGAGATTTATTCAACTTCCTGGTGGTTCTCCAACACTTTATGTATCCAAATCAAGCTTCTTACAAAGTGATTCATCCTGGTTTGATTGGAACGACGAAGAAGCTGTCCTATTCCCAAACTGGGAAACTGGAATCACCTGATTAGAAAGTGGGATAACTTCTTCATCCCAACTCCTATGAGATTTATTCAACTTCCTGGTGTTTCTCCAACACTTTATGTATCCAAATCAAGCTTCTTACAAAGTGATTCATCCTGGTTTGATTGGAACGACGAAGAAGCTGTCCTATTCCCAAACTGGGAAACTGGAATCACCTGATTAGAAAGTGGGATAACTTCTTCATCCCAACTCCTATGAGATTTATTCAACTTCCTGGTGTTCTCCACCACTTTATGTATCCAAATCAAGCTTCTTACAAAGTGATTCATCCTGGTTTGATTGGAACGACGAAGAAGCTGTCCTATTCCCAAACTGGGAAACTGGAATCACCTGATTAGAAAGTGGGATAACTTCTTCATCCCAACTCCTATGAGATTTATTCAACTTCCTGGTGTTCTCCACCACTTTATGTATCCAAATCAAGCTTCTTACAAAGTGATTCATCCTGGTTTGATTGGAACGACGAAGAAGCTGTCCTATTCCCAAACTGGGAAACTGGAATCACCTGATTAGAAAGTGGGATAACTTCTTCATCCCAACTCCTATGAGATTTATTCAACTTCCTGGTGTTCTCCACCCTTTATGTATCCAAATCAAGCTTCTTACAAAGTGATTCATCCTGGTTTGATTGGAACGACGAAGAAGCTGTCCTATTCCCAAACTGGGAAACTGGAATCACCTGATTAGAAAGTGGGATAACTTCTTCATCCCAACTCCTATGAGATTTATTCAACTTCCTGGTGTTTCTCCACCACTTTATGTATCCAAATCAAGCTTCTTACAAAGTGATTCATCCTGGTTTGATTGGAACGACGAAGAAGCTGTCCTATTCCCAAACTGGGAAACTGGAATCACCTGATTAGAAAGTGGGATAACTTCTTCATCCCAACTCCTATGAGATTTATTCAACTTCCTGGTGATTCTCCAACACTTTATGTATCCAAATCAAGCTTCTTACAAAGTGATTCATCCTGGTTTGATTGGAACGACGAAGAAGCTGTCCTATTCCCAAACTGGGAAACTGGAATCACCTGATTAGAAAGTGGGATAACTTCTTCATCCCAACTCCTATGAGATTTATTCAACTTCCTGGTGTTTCTCCACCATTTTATGTATCCAAATCAAGCTTCTTACAAAGTGATTCATCCTGGTTTGATTGGAACGACGAAGAAGCTGTCCTATTCCCAAACTGGGAAACTGGAATCACCTGATTAGAAAGTGGGATAACTTCTTCATCCCAACTCCTATGAGATTTATTCAACTTCCTGGTGGTTCTCCAACACTTTATGTATCCAAATCAAGCTTCTTACAAAGTGATTCATCCTGGTTTGATTGGAACGACGAAGAAGCTGTCCTATTCCCAAACTGGGAAACTGGAATCACCTGATTAGAAAGTGGGATAACTTCTTCATCCCAACTCCTATGAGATTTATTCAACTTCCTGGTGTTTCTCCACCATTTTATGTATCCAAATCAAGCTTCTTACAAAGTGATTCATCCTGGTTTGATTGGAACGACGAAGAAGCTGTCCTATTCCCAAACTGGGAAACTGGAATCACCTGATTAGAAAGTGGGATAACTTCTTCATCCCAACTCCTATGAGATTTATTCAACTTCCTGGTGTTCTCCAACCCTTTATGTATCCAAATCAAGCTTCTTACAAAGTGATTCATCCTGGTTTGATTGGAACGACGAAGAAGCTGTCCTATTCCCAAACTGGGAAACTGGAATCACCTGATTAGAAAGTGGGATAACTTCTTCATCCCAACTCCTATGAGATTTATTCAACTTCCTGGTGTTTCTCCACCATTTTATGTATCCAAATCAAGCTTCTTACAAAGTGATTCATCCTGGTTTGATTGGAACGACGAAGAAGCTGTCCTATTCCCAAACTGGGAAACTGGAATCACCTGATTAGAAAGTGGGATAACTTCTTCATCCCAACTCCTATGAGATTTATTCAACTTCCTGATGTTTCTCCACCATTTTATGTATCCAAATCAAGCTTCTTACAAAGTGATTCATCCTGGTTTGATTGGAACGACGAAGAAGCTGTCCTATTCCCAAACTGGGAAACTGGAATCACCTGATTAGAAAGTGGGATAACTTCTTCATCCCAACTCCTATGAGATTTATTCAACTTCCTGGTGTTTCTCCACACTTTATGTATCCAAATCAAGCTTCTTACAAAGTGATTCATCCTGGTTTGATTGGAACGACGAAGAAGCTGTCCTATTCCCAAACTGGGAAACTGGAATCACCTGATTAGAAAGTGGGATAACTTCTTCATCCCAACTCCTATGAGATTTATTCAACTTCCTGGTGTTCTCCACCATTTATGTATCCAAATCACGCTTCTTACAAAGTGATTCATCCTGGTTTGATTGGAACGACGAAGAAGCTGTCCTATTCCAAAACTGGGAAACTGGAATCACCTGATTAGAAAGTGGGATAACTTCTTCATCCCAACTCCTATGAGATTTATTCAACTTCCTGGTGGTTCTCCAACACTTTATGTATCCAAATCAAGCTTCTTACAAAGTGATTCATCCTGGTTTGATTGGAACGACGAAGAAGCTGTCCTATTCCCAAACTGGGAAACTGGAATCACCTGATTAGAAAGTGGGATAACTTCTTCATCCCAACTCCTATGAGATTTATTCAACTTCCTGGTGATTCTCCAACCACTTTATGTATCCAAATCAAGCTTCTTACAAAGTGATTCATCCTGGTTTGATTGGAACGACGAAGAAGCTGTCCTATTCCCAAACTGGGAAACTGGAATCACCTGATTAGAAAGTGGGATAACTTCTTCATCCCAACTCCTATGAGATTTATTCAACTTCCTGGTGTTCTCCACCTTTATGTATCCAAATCAAGCTTCTTACAAAGTGATTCATCCTGGTTTGATTGGAACGACGAAGAAGCTGTCCTATTCCCAAACTGGGAAACTGGAATCACCTGATTAGAAAGTGGGATAACTTCTTCATCCCAACTCCTATGAGATTTATTCAACTTCCTGGTGTTTCTCCACCATTTATGTATCCAAATCAAGCTTCTTACAAAGTGATTCATCCTGGTTTGATTGGAACGACGAAGAAGCTGTCCTATTCCCAAACTGGGAAACTGGAATCACCTGATTAGAAAGTGGGATAACTTCTTCATCCCAACTCCTATGAGATTTATTCAACTTCCTGGTGTTTCTCCAACACTTTATGTATCCAAATCAAGCTTCTTACAAAGTGATTCATCCTGGTTTGATTGGAACGACGAAGAAGCTGTCCTATTCCCAAACTGGGAAACTGGAATCACCTGATTAGAAAGTGGGATAACTTCTTCATCCCAACTCCTATGAGATTTATTCAACTTCCTGGTGTTTCTCCACACTTTATGTATCCAAATCAAGCTTCTTACAAAGTGATTCATCCTGGTTTGATTGGAACGACGAAGAAGCTGTCCTATTCCCAAACTGGGAAACTGGAATCACCTGATTAGAAAGTGGGATAACTTCTTCATCCCAACTCCTATGAGATTTATTCAACTTCCTGGTGTTCTCAACACTTTTATGTATCCAAATCAAGCTTCTTACAAAGTGATTCATCCTGGTTTGATTGGAACGACGAAGAAGCTGTCCTATTCCCAAACTGGGAAACTGGAATCACCTGATTAGAAAGTGGGATAACTTCTTCATCCCAACTCCTATGAGATTTATTCAACTTCCTGGTGATTCTCCACCACTTTATGTATCCAAATCAAGCTTCTTACAAAGTGATTCATCCTGGTTTGATTGGAACGACGAAGAAGCTGTCCTATTCCCAAACTGGGAAACTGGAATCACCTGATTAGAAAGTGGGATAACTTCTTCATCCCAACTCCTATGAGATTTATTCAACTTCCTGGTGTTCTCCCACCCTTTATGTATCCAAATCAAGCTTCTTACAAAGTGATTCATCCTGGTTTGATTGGAACGACGAAGAAGCTGTCCTATTCCCAAACTGGGAAACTGGAATCACCTGATTAGAAAGTGGGATAACTTCTTCATCCCAACTCCTATGAGATTTATTCAACTTCCTGGTGTTTCTCCACATTTATGTATCCAAATCAAGCTTCTTACAAAGTGATTCATCCTGGTTTGATTGGAACGACGAAGAAGCTGTCCTATTCCCAAACTGGGAAACTGGAATCACCTGATTAGAAAGTGGGATAACTTCTTCATCCCAACTCCTATGAGATTTATTCAACTTCCTGGTGATTCTCCACCACTTTATGTATCCAAATCAAGCTTCTTACAAAGTGATTCATCCTGGTTTGATTGGAACGACGAAGAAGCTGTCCTATTCCCAAACTGGGAAACTGGAATCACCTGATTAGAAAGTGGGATAACTTCTTCATCCCAACTCCTATGAGATTTATTCAACTTCCTGGTGTTTCTCCACCACTTTATGTATCCAAATCAAGCTTCTTACAAAGTGATTCATCCTGGTTTGATTGGAACGACGAAGAAGCTGTCCTATTCCCAAACTGGGAAACTGGAATCACCTGATTAGAAAGTGGGATAACTTCTTCATCCCAACTCCTATGAGATTTATTCAACTTCCTGGTGATTCTCCACACTTTATGTATCCAAATCAAGCTTCTTACAAAGTGATTCATCCTGGTTTGATTGGAACGACGAAGAAGCTGTCCTATTCCCAAACTGGGAAACTGGAATCACCTGATTAGAAAGTGGGATAACTTCTTCATCCCAACTCCTATGAGATTTATTCAACTTCCTGGTGTTTCTCCACCATTTTATGTATCCAAATCAAGCTTCTTACAAAGTGATTCATCCTGGTTTGATTGGAACGACGAAGAAGCTGTCCTATTCCCAAACTGGGAAACTGGAATCACCTGATTAGAAAGTGGGATAACTTCTTCATCCCAACTCCTATGAGATTTATTCAACTTCCTGGTGATTCTCCAACACTTTATGTATCCAAATCAAGCTTCTTACAAAGTGATTCATCCTGGTTTGATTGGAACGACGAAGAAGCTGTCCTATTCCCAAACTGGGAAACTGGAATCACCTGATTAGAAAGTGGGATAACTTCTTCATCCCAACTCCTATGAGATTTATTCAACTTCCTGGTGATTCTCGAACACTTTATGTATCCAAATCAAGCTTCTTACAAAGTGATTCATCCTGGTTTGATTGGAACGACGAAGAAGCTGTCCTATTCCCAAACTGGGAAACTGGAATCACCTGATTAGAAAGTGGGATAACTTCTTCATCCCAACTCCTATGAGATTTATTCAACTTCCTGGTGTTTCTCCACCATTTTATGTATCCAAATCAAGCTTCTTACAAAGTGATTCATCCTGGTTTGATTGGAACGACGAAGAAGCTGTCCTATTCCCAAACTGGGAAACTGGAATCACCTGATTAGAAAGTGGGATAACTTCTTCATCCCAACTCCTATGAGATTTATTCAACTTCCTGGTGGTTCTCCAATACTTTATGTATCCAAATCAAGCTTCTTACAAAGTGATTCATCCTGGTTTGATTGGAACGACGAAGAAGCTGTCCTATTCCCAAACTGGGAAACTGGAATCACCTGATTAGAAAGTGGGATAACTTCTTCATCCCAACTCCTATGAGATTTATTCAACTTCCTGGTGTTCTCCACACTTTATGTATCCAAATCAAGCTTCTTACAAAGTGATTCATCCTGGTTTGATTGGAACGACGAAGAAGCTGTCCTATTCCCAAACTGGGAAACTGGAATCACCTGATTAGAAAGTGGGATAACTTCTTCATCCCAACTCCTATGAGATTTATTCAACTTCCTGGTGTTCTCCACATTTATGTATCCAAATCAAGCTTCTTACAAAGTGATTCATCCTGGTTTGATTGGAACGACGAAGAAGCTGTCCTATTCCCAAACTGGGAAACTGGAATCACCTGATTAGAAAGTGGGATAACTTCTTCATCCCAACTCCTATGAGATTTATTCAACTTCCTGGTGTTTCTCCACCTTTATGTATCCAAATCAAGCTTCTTACAAAGTGATTCATCCTGGTTTGATTGGAACGACGAAGAAGCTGTCCTATTCCCAAACTGGGAAACTGGAATCACCTGATTAGAAAGTGGGATAACTTCTTCATCCCAACTCCTATGAGATTAATTCAACTTCCTGGTGTTTCTCCACCATTTTATGTATCCAAATCAAGCTTCTTACAAAGTGATTCATCCTGGTTTGATTGGAACGACGAAGAAGCTGTCCTATTCCCAAACTGGGAAACTGGAATCACCTGATTAGAAAGTGGGATAACTTCTTCATCCTAACTCCTATGAGATTAATTCAACTTCCTGGTGTTTCTCCACCACTTTATGTATCCAAATCAAGCTTCTTACAAAGTGATTCATCCTGGTTTGATTGGAACGACGAAGAAGCTGTCCTATTCCCAAACTGGGAAACTGGAATCACCTGATTAGAAAGTGGGATAACTTCTTCATCCCAACTCCTATGAGATTTATTCAACTTCCTGGTGTTTCTCCAACACTTTATGTATCCAAATCAAGCTTCTTACAAAGTGATTCATCCTGGTTTGATTGGAACGACGAAGAAGCTGTCCTATTCCCAAACTGGGAAACTGGAATCACCTGATTAGAAAGTGGGATAACTTCTTCATCCCAACTCCTATGAGATTTATTCAACTTCCTGGTGATTCTCCAACACTTTATGTATCCAAATCAAGCTTCTTACAAAGTGATTCATCCTGGTTTGATTGGAACGACGAAGAAGCTGTCCTATTCCCAAACTGGGAAACTGGAATCACCTGATTAGAAAGTGGGATAACTTCTTCATCCCAACTCCTATGAGATTTATTCAACTTCCTGGTGTTTCTCCAACACTTTATGTATCCAAATCAAGCTTCTTACAAAGTGATTCATCCTGGTTTGATTGGAACGACGAAGAAGCTGTCCTATTCCCAAACTGGGAAACTGGAATCACCTGATTAGAAAGTGGGATAACTTCTTCATCCCAACTCCTATGAGATTTATTCAACTTCCTGGTGATTCTCCACCACTTTATGTATCCAAATCAAGCTTCTTACAAAGTGATTCATCCTGGTTTGATTGGAACGACGAAGAAGCTGTCCTATTCCCAAACTGGGAAACTGGAATCACCTGATTAGAAAGTGGGATAACTTCTTCATCCCAACTCCTATGAGATTTATTCAACTTCCTGGTGGTTCTCCAACACTTTATGTATCCAAATCAAGCTTCTTACAAAGTGATTCATCCTGGTTTGATTGGAACGACGAAGAAGCTGTCCTATTCCCAAACTGGGAAACTGGAATCACCTGATTAGAAAGTGGGATAACTTCTTCATCCCAACTCCTATGAGATTTATTCAACTTCCTGGTGTTCTCCACCATTTTATATATCCAAATCAAGCTTCTTACAAAGTGATTCATCCTGGTTTGATTGGAACGACGAAGAAGCTGTCATATTCCCAAACTGGGAAACTGGAATTACCTGATTAGAAAGTGGGATAACTTCTTCATCCCAACTCCTATGAGATTTATTCAACTTCCTGGTGATTCTCCAACACTTTATGTATCCAAATCAAGCTTCTTACAAAGTGATTCATCCTGGTTTGATTGGAACGACGAAGAAGCTGTCCTATTCCAAAACTGGGAAACTGGAATCACCTGATTAGAAAGTGGGATAACTTCTTCATCCCAACTCCTATGAGATTTATTCAACTTCCTGGTGGTTCTCCAACACTTTATGTATCCAAATCAAGCTTCTTACAAAGTGATTCATCTTGGTTTGATTGGAACGACGAAGAAGCTGTCGTATTCCCAAACTGGGAAACTGGAATCACCTGATTAGAAAGTGGGATAACTTCTTCATCCCAACTCCTATGAGATTTATTCAACTTCCTGGTGTTTCTCCACCATTTTATGTATCCAAATCAAGCTTCTTACAAAGTGATTCATCCTGGTTTGATTGGAACGACGAAGAAGCTGTCCTATTCCCAAACTGGGAAACTGGAATCACCTGATTAGAAAGTGGGATAACTTCTTCATCCCAACTCCTATGAGATTTATTCAACTTCCTGGTGTTTCTCCACCATTTATGTATCCAAATCAAGCTTCTTACAAAGTGATTCATCCTGGTTTGATTGGAACGACGAAGAAGCTGTCCTATTCCCAAACTGGGAAACTGGAATCACCTGATTAGAAAGTGGGATAACTTCTTCATCCCAACTCCTATGAGATTTATTCAACTTCCTGGTGATTCTCCACACTTTATGTATCCAAATCAAGCTTCTTACAAAGTGATTCATCCTGGTTTGATTGGAACGACGAAGAAGCTGTCCTATTCCCAAACTGGGAAACTGGAATCACCTGATTAGAAAGTGGGATAACTTCTTCATCCCAACTCCTATGAGATTTATTCAACTTCCTGGTGTTTCTCCAACATTTATGTATCCAAATCAAGCTTCTTACAAAGTGATTCATCCTGGTTTGATTGGAACGACGAAGAAGCTGTCCTATTCCCAAACTGGGAAACTGGAATCACCTGATTAGAAAGTGGGATAACTTCTTCATCCCAACTCCTATGAGATTTATTCAACTTCCTGGTGTTTCTCCACACTTTATGTATCCAAATCAAGCTTCTTACAAAGTGATTCATCCTGGTTTGATTGGAACGACGAAGAAGCTGTCCTATTCCCAAACTGGGAAACTGGAATCACCTGATTAGAAAGTGGGATAACTTCTTCATCCCAACTCCTATGAGATTTATTCAACTTCCTGGTGTTTCTCCACACTTTATGTATCCAAATCAAGCTTCTTACAAAGTGATTCATCCTGGTTTGATTGGAACGACGAAGAAGCTGTCCTATTCCCAAACTGGGAAACTGGAATCACCTGATTAGAAAGTGGGATAACTTCTTCATCCCAACTCCTATGAGATTTATTCAACTTCCTGGTGATTCTCCACCACTTTATGTATCCAAATCAAGCTTCTTACAAAGTGATTCATCCTGGTTGATTGGAACGACGAAGAAGCTGTCCTATTCCCAAACTGGGAAACTGGAATCACCTGATTAGAAAGTGGGATAACTTCTTCATCCCAACTCCTATGAGATTTATTCAACTTCCTGGTGTTTCTCCACCACTTTATGTATCCAAATCAAGCTTCTTACAAAGTGATTCATCCTGGTTTGATTGGAACGACGAAGAAGCTGTCCTATTCCCAAACTGGGAAACTGGAATCACCTGATTAGAAAGTGGGATAACTTCTTCATCCCAACTCCTATGAGATTTATTCAACTTCCTGGTGTTTCTCCACCATTTATGTATCCAAATCAAGCTTCTTACAAAGTGATTCATCCTGGTTTGATTGGAACGACGAAGAAGCTGTCCTATTCCCAAACTGGGAAACTGGAATCACCTGATTAGAAAGTGGGATAACTTCTTCATCCCAACTCCTATGAGATTTATTCAACTTCCTGGTGATTCTCCAACACTTTATGTATCCAAATCAAGCTTCTTACAAAGTGATTCATCCTGGTTTGATTGGAACGACGAAGAAGCTGTCCTATTCCCAAACTGGGAAACTGGAATCACCTGATTAGAAAGTGGGATAACTTCTTCATCCCAACTCCTATGAGATTTATTCAACTTCCTGGTGTTTCTCCACACTTTATGTATCCAAATCAAGCTTCTTACAAAGTGATTCATCCTGGTTTGATTGGAACGACGAAGAAGCTGTCCTATTCCCAAACTGGGAAACTGGAATCACCTGATTAGAAAGTGGGATAACTTCTTCATCCCAACTCCTATGAGATTTATTCAACTTCCTGGTGTTTCTCCAACACTTTATGTATCCAAATCAAGCTTCTTACAAAGTGATTCATCCTGGTTTGATTGGAACGACGAAGAAGCTGTCCTATTCCCAAACTGGGAAACTGGAATCACCTGATTAGAAAGTGGGATAACTTCTTCATCCCAACTCCTATGAGATTTATTCAACTTCCTGGTGTTCTCCACCACTTTATGTATCCAAATCAAGCTTCTTACAAAGTGATTCATCCTGGTTTGATTGGAACGACGAAGAAGCTGTCCTATTCCCAAACTGGGAAACTGGAATCACCTGATTAGAAAGTGGGATAACTTCTTCATCCCAACTCCTATGAGATTTATTCAACTTCCTGGTGATTTCTCCACCATTTATGTATCCAAATCAAGCTTCTTACAAAGTGATTCATCCTGGTTTGATTGGAACGACGAAGAAGCTGTCCTATTCCCAAACTGGGAAACTGGAATCACCTGATTAGAAAGTGGGATAACTTCTTCATCCCAACTCCTATGAGATTTATTCAACTTCCTGGTGATTCTCCACCAACTTTATGTATCCAAATCAAGCTTCTTACAAAGTGATTCATCCTGGTTTGATTGGAACGACGAAGAAGCTGTCCTATTCCCAAACTGGGAAACTGGAATCACCTGATTAGAAAGTGGGATAACTTCTTCATCCCAACTCCTATGAGATTTATTCAACTTCCTGGTGTTCTCCACCACTTTATGTATCCAAATCAAGCTTCTTACAAAGTGATTCATCCTGGTTTGATTGGAACGACGAAGAAGCTGTCCTATTCCCAAACTGGGAAACTGGAATCACCTGATTAGAAAGTGGGATAACTTCTTCATCCCAACTCCTATGAGATTTATTCAACTTCCTGGTGATTCTCCACACTTTATGTATCCAAATCAAGCTTCTTACAAAGTGATTCATCCTGGTTTGATTGGAACGACGAAGAAGCTGTCCTATTCCCAAACTGGGAAACTGGAATCACCTGATTAGAAAGTGGGATAACTTCTTCATCCCAACTCCTATGAGATTTATTCAACTTCCTGGTGTTCTCCACCACTTTATGTATCCAAATCAAGCTTCTTACAAAGTGATTCATCCTGGTTTGATTGGAACGACGAAGAAGCTGTCCTATTCCCAAACTGGGAAACTGGAATCACCTGATTAGAAAGTGGGATAACTTCTTCATCCCAACTCCTATGAGATTTATTCAACTTCCTGGTGATTCTCCACACTTTATGTATCCAAATCAAGCTTCTTACAAAGTGATTCATCCTGGTTTGATTGGAACGACGAAGAAGCTGTCCTATTCCCAAACTGGGAAACTGGAATCACCTGATTAGAAAGTGGGATAACTTCTTCATCCCAACTCCTATGAGATTTATTCAACTTCCTGGTGTTTCTCCACCATTTATGTATCCAAATCAAGCTTCTTACAAAGTGATTCATCCTGGTTTGATTGGAACGACGAAGAAGCTGTCCTATTCCCAAACTGGGAAACTGGAATCACCTGATTAGAAAGTGGGATAACTTCTTCATCCCAACTCCTATGAGATTTATTCAACTTCCTGGTGTTTCTCCACCATTTTATGTATCCAAATCAAGCTTCTTACAAAGTGATTCATCCTGGTTTGATTGGAACGACGAAGAAGCTGTCCTATTCCCAAACTGGGAAACTGGAATCACCTGATTAGAAAGTGGGATAACTTCTTCATCCCAACTCCTATGAGATTTATTCAACTTCCTGGTGTTTCTCCACCATTTTATGTATCCAAATCAAGCTTCTTACAAAGTGATTCATCCTGGTTTGATTGGAACGACGAAGAAGCTGTCCTATTCCCAAACTGGGAAACTGGAATCACCTGATTAGAAAGTGGGATAACTTCTTCATCCCAACTCCTATGAGATTTATTCAACTTCCTGGTGATTCTCCAACACTTTATGTATCCAAATCAAGCTTCTTACAAAGTGATTCATCCTGGTTTGATTGGAACGACGAAGAAGCTGTCCTATTCCCAAACTGGGAAACTGGAATCACATGATTAGAAAGTGGGATAACTTCTTCATCCCAACTACTATTAGATTTATTCAACTTCCTGATGTTTCTCCACCACATTATGTATCCAAATCAAGCTTCTTACGTAGTGATTCATCCTGGTTTGATTGGAACGACGAAGAAGCTGTCCTATTCCCAAACTGGGAAACTGGAATCACCTGATTAGAAAGTGGGATAACTTCTTCATCCCAACTACTATGAGATTTATTCAACTTCCTGATGTTTCTCCACCACTTTATGTATCCAAATCAAGCTTCTTACATAGTGATTCATCCTGGTTTGATTGGAACGACGAAGAAGCTGTCTTATTCCCAAACTGGGAAACTGGAATCACCTGATTAGAAAGTGGGATAACTTCTTCATCCCAACTACTATGAGATTTATTCAACTTCCTGATGTTTCTCCACCACTTTATGTATCCAAATCAAGCTTCTTACAAAGTGATTCATCCTGGTTTGATTGGAACGACGAAGAAGCTGTCCTATTCCCAAACTGGGAAACTGGAATCACATGATTAGAAAGTGGGATAACTTCTTCATCCCAACTACTATGAGATTTATTCAACTTCCTGATGTTTCTCCACCACTTTATGTATCCAAATCAAGCTTCTTACATAGTGATTCATCCTGGTTTGATTGGAACGACGAAGAAGCTGTCCTATTCCCAAACTGGGAAACTGGAATCACCTGATTAGAAAGTGGGATAACTTCTTCATCCCAACTCTTATGAGATTAATTCAACTTCCTGGTAGTTCTCCACCACTTTATGTATCCAAATCAAGCTTCTTACAAAGTGATTCATCCTGGTTTGATTGGAACGACGAAGAAGCTGTCCTATTCCCAAACTGGGAAACTGGAATCACCTGATTAGAAAGTGGGATAACTTCTTCATCCCAACTCCTATGAGATTTATTCAACTTCCTGGTGATTCTCCACCACTTTATGTATCCAAATCAAGCTTCTTACAAAGTGATTCATCCTGGTTTGATTGGAACGACGAAGAAGCTGTCCTATTCCCAAACTGGGAAACTGGAATCACCTGATTAGAAAGTGGGATAACTTCTTCATCCCAACTCCTATGAGATTTATTCAACTTCCTGGTGTTCTCCACCATTTATGTATCCAAATCAAGCTTCTTACAAAGTGATTCATCCTGGTTTGATTGGAACGACGAAGAAGCTGTCCTATTCCCAAACTGGGAAACTGGAATCACCTGATTAGAAAGTGGGATAACTTCTTCATCCCAACTCCTATGAGATTTATTCAACTTCCTGGTGATTCTCCACCATTTTATGTATCCAAATCAAGCTTCTTACAAAGTGATTCATCCTGGTTTGATTGGAACGACGAAGAAGCTGTCCTATTCCCAAACTGGGAAACTGGAATCACCTGATTAGAAAGTGGGATAACTTCTTCATCCCAACTCCTATGAGATTTATTCAACTTCCTGGTGTTCTCCACCCTTTATGTATCCAAATCAAGCTTCTTACAAAGTGATTCATCCTGGTTTGATTGGAACGACGAAGAAGCTGTCCTATTCCCAAACTGGGAAACTGGAATCACCTGATTAGAAAGTGGGATAACTTCTTCATCCCAACTCCTATGAGATTTATTCAACTTCCTGGTGATTCTCCACACTTTATGTATCCAAATCAAGCTTCTTACAAAGTGATTCATCCTGGTTTGATTGGAACGACGAAGAAGCTGTCCTATTCCCAAACTGGGAAACTGGAATCACCTGATTAGAAAGTGGGATAACTTCTTCATCCCAACTCCTATGAGATTTATTCAACTTCCTGGTGTTTCTCCACCATTTTATGTATCCAAATCAAGCTTCTTACAAAGTGATTCATCCTGGTTTGATTGGAACGACGAAGAAGCTGTCCTATTCCCAAACTGGGAAACTGGAATCACCTGATTAGAAAGTGGGATAACTTCTTCATCCCAACTCCTATGAGATTTATTCAACTTCCTGGTGTTTCTCCACCACTTTATGTATCCAAATCAAGCTTCTTACAAAGTGATTCATCCTGGTTTGATTGGAACGACGAAGAAGCTGTCCTATTCCCAAACTGGGAAACTGGAATCACCTGATTAGAAAGTGGGATAACTTCTTCATCCCAACTACTATGAGATTTATTCAACTTCCTGATGTTTCTCCACCATTTTATGTATCCAAATCAAGCTTCTTACAAAGTGATTCATCCTGGTTTGATTGGAACGACGAAGAAGCTGTCCTATTCCCAAACTGGGAAACTGGAATCACCTGATTAGAAAGTGGGATAACTTCTTCATCCCAACTCCTATGAGATTTATTCAACTTCCTGGTGTTTCTCCACATTTTATGTATCCAAATCAAGCTTCTTACAAAGTGATTCATCCTGGTTTGATTGGAACGACGAAGAAGCTGTCCTATTCCCAAACTGGGAAACTGGAATCACCTGATTAGAAAGTGGGATAACTTCTTCATCCCAACTCCTATGAGATTTATTCAACTTCCTGGTGTTTCTCCACACTTTATGTATCCAAATCAAGCTTCTTACAAAGTGATTCATCCTGGTTTGATTGGAACGACGAAGAAGCTGTCCTATTCCCAAACTGGGAAACTGGAATCACCTGATTAGAAAGTGGGATAACTTCTTCATCCCAACTCCTATGAGATTTATTCAACTTCCTGGTGTTTCTCCACCATTTTATGTATCCAAATCAAGCTTCTTACAAAGTGATTCATCCTGGTTTGATTGGAACGACGAAGAAGCTGTCCTATTCCCAAACTGGGAAACTGGAATCACCTGATTAGAAAGTGGGATAACTTCTTCATCCCAACTCCTATGAGATTTATTCAACTTTCTGGTGTTTCTCCACCACTTTATTTATCCAAATCAAGCTTCTTAAAAAGTGATTCATCCTGGTTTGATTGGAACGACGAAGAAGCTGTTCTATTCCCAAACTGGGAAATTGGAATCACCTGATTAGAATGTGGGATAACTTCTTCATCCCAACTCCTATGAGATTTATTCAACTTCCTGGTGTTTCTCCAACCCTTTATGTATCCAAATCAAGCTTCTTACAAAGTGATTCATCCTGGTTTGATTGGAACGACGAAGAAGCTGTCCTATTCCCAAACTGGGAAACTGGAATCACCTGATTAGAAAGTGGGATAACTTCTTCATCCCAACTCCTATGAGATTTATTCAACTTCCTGGTGATTCTCCACCACTTTATGTATCCAAATCAAGCTTCTTACAAAGTGATTCATCCTGGTTTGATTGGAACGACGAAGAAGCTGTCCTATTCCCAAACTGGGAAACTGGAATCACCTGATTAGAAAGTGGGATAACTTCTTCATCCCAACTCCTATGAGATTTATTCAACTTCCTGGTGTTTCTCCAACCATTTATGTATCCAAATCAAGCTTCTTACAAAGTGATTCATCCTGGTTTGATTGGAACGACGAAGAAGCTGTCCTATTCCCAAACTGGGAAACTGGAATCACCTGATTAGAAAGTGGGATAACTTCTTCATCCCAACTCCTATGAGATTTATTCAACTTCCTGGTGATTCTCCAACCACTTTATGTATCCAAATCAAGCTTCTTACAAAGTGATTCATCCTGGTTTGATTGGAACGACGAAGAAGCTGTCCTATTCCCAAACTGGGAAACTGGAATCACCTGATTAGAAAGTGGGATAACTTCTTCATCCCAACTCCTATGAGATTTATTCAACTTCCTGGTGTTTCTCCACCATTTATGTATCCAAATCAAGCTTCTTACAAAGTGATTCATCCTGGTTTGATTGGAACGACGAAGAAGCTGTCCTATTCCCAAACTGGGAAACTGGAATCACCTGATTAGAAAGTGGGATAACTTCTTCATCCCAACTCCTATGAGATTTATTCAACTTCCTGGTGTTTCTCCACCACTTTATGTATCCAAATCAAGCTTCTTACAAAGTGATTCATCCTGGTTTGATTGGAACGACGAAGAAGCTGTCCTATTCCCAAACTGGGAAACTGGAATCACCTGATTAGAAAGTGGGATAACTTCTTCATCCCAACTCCTATGAGATTTATTCAACTTCCTGGTGTTCTCCACCACTTTATGTATCCAAATCAAGCTTCTTACAAAGTGATTCATCCTGGTTTGATTGGAACGACGAAGAAGCTGTCCTATTCCAAACTGGGAAACTGGAATCACCTGATTAGAAAGTGGGATAACTTCTTCATCCCAACTCCTATGAGATTTATTCAACTTCCTGGTGTTTCTCCACCATTTTATGTATCCAAATCAAGCTTCTTACAAAGTGATTCATCCTGGTTTGATTGGAACGACGAAGAAGCTGTCCTATTCCAAACTGGGAAACTGGAATCACCTGATTAGAAAGTGCAATAACTTCTTCATCCCAACTCCTATGAGATTTATTCAACTTCCTGGTGTTTCTCCACCATTTTATGTATCCAAATCAAGCTTCTTACAAAGTGATTCATCCTGGTTTGATTGGAACGACGAAGAAGCTGTCCTATTCCCAAACTGGGAAACTGGAATCACCTGATTAGAATGTGGGATAACTCTTTCATCCCAACTCCTATGAGATTTATTCAACTTCCTGGTGTTTCTCCACCATTTATGTATCCAAATCAAGCTTCTTACAAAGTGATTCATCCTGGTTTGATTGGAACGACGAAGAAGCTGTCCTATTCCCAAACTGGGAAACTGGAATCACCTGATTAGAAAGTGGGATAACTTCTTCATCCCAACTCCTATGAGATTTATTCAACTTCCTGGTGTTTCTCCACCCTTTATGTATCCAAATCAAGCTTCTTACAAAGTGATTCATCCTGGTTTGATTGGAACGACGAAGAAGCTGTCCTATTCCCAAACTGGGAAACTGGAATCACCTGATTAGAAAGTGGGATAACTTCTTCATCCCAACTCCTATGAGATTTATTCAACTTCCTGGTGTTCTCCACCACTTTATGTATCCAAATCAAGCTTCTTACAAAGTGATTCATCCTGGTTTGATTGGAACGACGAAGAAGCTGTCCTATTCCCAAACTGGGAAACTGGAATCACCTGATTAGAAAGTGGGATAACTTCTTCATCCCAACTCCTATGAGATTTATTCAACTTCCTGGTGTTCTCCACCATTTATATATCCAAATCAAGCTTCTTACAAAGTGATTCATCCTGGTTTGATTGGAACGACGAAGAAGCTGTCCTATTCCCAAACTGGGAAACTGGAATCACGTGATTAGAAAGTGGGATAACTTCTTCATCCCAACTCCTATGAGATTTAATCAACTTCCTGCTGATTCTACACCACTTTATATATCTAATTCAAGCTTCTTACAAAGTGATTCATCCTGGTTTGATTGGAACGACGAAGAAGCTGTCATATTCCCAAACTGGAAAACTGGAATTACCTGATTAGAAAGTGGGAGAACTTCTTCATCCCAACTCCTATGAGATTTATTCAACTTCCTGGTGTTTCTCCACCATTTTATGTATCCAAATAAAGCTCCTTACAAAGTGATTCATCCTGGTTTGATTGGAACGACGAAGAAGCTGTCCTATTCCAAAACTGGGAAACTGGAATCACCTGATTAGAAAGTGGGATAACTTCTTCATCCCAACTCCTATGAGATTTATTCAACTTCCTGGTGATTCTACAACACTTTATGTATCCAAATCAAGCTTCTTACAAAGTGATTCATCCTGGTTTGATTGGAACGACGAAGAAGCTGTCCTATTCCCAAACTGGGAAACTGGAATCACCTGATTAGAAAGTGGGATAACTTCTTCATCCCAACTCCTATGAGATTTATTCAACTTCCTGGTGATTCTCCAACACTTTATGTATCCAAATCAAGCTTCTTACAAAGTGATTCATCCTGGTTTGATTGGAACGACGAAGAAGCTGTCCTATTCCCAAACTGGGAAACTGGAATCACCTGATTAGAAAGTGGGATAACTTCTTCATCCCAACTCCTATGAGATTTATTCAACTTCCTGGTGTTCTCCACCATTTATGTATCCAAATCAAGCTTCTTACAAAGTGATTCATCCTGGTTTGATTGGAACGACGAAGAAGCTGTCCTATTCCCAAACTGGGAAACTGGAATCACCTGATTAGAAAGTGGGATAACTTCTTCATCCCAACTCCTATGAGATTTATTCAACTTCCTGGTGTTTCTCCACCATTTTATGTATCCAAATCAAGCTTCTTACAAAGTGATTCATCCTGGTTTGATTGGAACGACGAAGAAGCTGTCCTATTCCCAAACTGGGAAACTGGAATCACCTGATTAGAAAGTGGGATAACTTCTTCATCCCAACTCCTATGAGATTTATTCAACTTCCTGGTGATTCTCCACCACTTTATGTATCCAAATCAAGCTTCTTACAAAGTGATTCATCCTGGTTTGATTGGAACGACGAAGAAGCTGTCCTATTCCCAAACTGGGAAACTGGAATCACCTGATTAGAAAGTGGGATAGCTTCTTCATCCCAACTCCTATGAGATTTATTCAACTTCCTGGTTTTTCTCCACCACTTTATGTATCCAAATCAAGCTTCTTACAAAGTGATTCATCCTGGTTTGATTGGAACGACGAAGAAGCTGTCCTATTCCCAAACTGGGAAACTGGAATCACCTGATTAGAAAGTGGGATAGCTTCTTCATCCCAACTCCTATGAGATTTATTCAACTTCCTGGTGATTCTCCACCATTTTATGTATCCAAATCAAGCTTCTTACAAAGTGATTCATCCTGGTTTGATTGGAACGACGAAGAAGCTGTCCTATTCCCAAACTGGGAAACTGGAATCACCTGATTAGAAAGTGGGATAACTTCTTCATCCCAACTCCTATGAGATTTATTCAACTTCCTGGTGATTCTCCAACCCTTTATGTATCCAAATCAAGCTTCTTACAAAGTGATTCATCCTGGTTTGATTGGAACGACGAAGAAGCTGTCCTATTCCCAAACTGGGAAACTGGAATCACCTGATTAGAAAGTGGGATAACTTCTTCATCCCAACTCCTATGAGATTTATTCAACTTCCTGGTGTTTCTCCAACACTTTATGTATCCAAATCAAGCTTCTTACAAAGTGATTCATCCTGGTTTGATTGGAACGACGAAGAAGCTGTCCTATTCCCAAACTGGGAAACTGGAATCACCTGATTAGAAAGTGGGATAACTTCTTCATCCCAACTCCTATGAGATTTATTCAACTTCCTGGTGATTCTCCAACACTTTATGTATCCAAATCAAGCTTCTTACAAAGTGATTCATCCTGGTTTGATTGGAACGACGAAGAAGCTGTCCTATTCCCAAACTGGGAAACTGGAATCACCTGATTAGAAAGTGGGATAACTTCTTCATCCCAACTCCTATGAGATTTATTCAACTTCCTGGTGTTTCTCCACCACTTTATGTATCCAAATCAAGCTTCTTACAAAGTGATTCATCCTGGTTTGATTGGAACGACGAAGAAGCTGTCCTATTCCCAAACTGGGAAACTGGAATCACCTGATTAGAAAGTGGGATAACTTCTTCATCCCAACTCCTATGAGATTTATTCAACTTCCTGGTGATTTCCACCACTTTATGTATCCAAATCAAGCTTCTTACAAAGTGATTCATCCTGGTTTGATTGGAACGACGAAGAAGCTGTCCTATTCCCAAACTGGGAAACTGGAATCACCTGATTAGAAAGTGGGATAACTTCTTCATCCCAACTCCTATGAGATTTATTCAACTTCCTGGTGTTCTCCACCACTTTATGTATCCAAATCAAGCTTCTTACAAAGTGATTCATCCTGGTTTGATTGGAACGACGAAGAAGCTGTCCTATTCCCAAACTGGGAAACTGGAATCACCTGATTAGAAAGTGGGATAACTTCTTCATCCCAACTCCTATGAGATTTATTCAACTTCCTGGTGATTCTCCAACACTTTATGTATCCAAATCAAGCTTCTTACAAAGTGATTCATCCTGGTTTGATTGGAACGACGAAGAAGCTGTCCTATTCCCAAACTGGGAAACTGGAATCACCTGATTAGAAAGTGGGATAACTTCTTCATCCCAACTCCTATGAGATTTATTCAACTTCCTGGTGATTCTCCACCATTTAATGTATCCAAATCAAGCTTCTTACAAAGTGATTCATCCTGGTTTGATTGGAACGACGAAGAAGCTGTCCTATTCCCAAACTGGGAAACTGGAATCACCTGATTAGAAAGTGGGATAACTTCTTCATCCCAACTCCTATGAGATTTATTCAACTTCCTGGTGATTCTCCACCATTTTATGTATCCAAATCAAGCTTCTTACAAAGTGATTCATCCTGGTTTGATTGGAACGACGAAGAAGCTGTCCTATTCCCAAACTGGGAAACTGGAATCACCTGATTAGAAAGTGGGATAACTTCTTCATCCCAACTCCTATGAGATTTATTCAACTTCCTGGTGTTCTCCCCACTTTATGTATCCAAATCAAGCTTCTTACAAAGTGATTCATCCTGGTTTGATTGGAACGACGAAGAAGCTGTCCTATTCCCAAACTGGGAAACTGGAATCACCTGATTAGAAAGTGGGATAACTTCTTCATCCCAACTCCTATGAGATTTATTCAACTTCCTGGTGATTCTCCAACACTTTATGTATCCAAATCAAGCTTCTTACAAAGTGATTCATCCTGGTTTGATTGGAACGACGAAGAAGCTGTCCTATTCCCAAACTGGGAAACTGGAATCACCTGATTAGAAAGTGGGATAACTTCTTCATCCCAACTCCTATGAGATTTATTCAACTTCCTGGTGTTTCTCCACCATTTTATGTATCCAAATCAAGCTTCTTACAAAGTGATTCATCCTGGTTTGATTGGAACGACGAAGAAGCTGTCCTATTCCCAAACTGGGAAACTGGAATCACCTGATTAGAAAGTGGGATAACTTCTTCATCCCAACTCCTATGAGATTTATTCAACTTCCTGGTGATTCTCCACCACTTTATGTATCCAAATCAAGCTTCTTACAAAGTGATTCATCCTGGTTTGATTGGAACGACGAAGAAGCTGTCCTATTCCCAAACTGGGAAACTGGAATCACCTGATTAGAAAGTGGGATAACTTCTTCATCCCAACTCCTATGAGATTTATTCAACTTCCTTGTGATTCTCCACCATTTTATGTATCCAAATCAAGCTTCTTACAAAGTGATTCATCCTGGTTTGATTGGAACGACGAAGAAGCTGTCCTATTCCCAAACTGGGAAACTGGAATCACCTGATTAGAAAGTGGGATAACTTCTTCATCCCAACTCCTATGAGATTTATTCAACTTCCTAGTGATTCTCCACCATTTTATGTATCCAAATCAAGCTTCTTACAAAGTGATTCATCCTGGTTTGATTGGAACGACGAAGAAGCTGTCCTATTCCCAAACTGGGAAACTGGAATCACCTGATTAGAAAGTGGGATAACTTCTTCATCCCAACTCCTATGAGATTTACTCAACTTCCTGGTGATTCTCCACCACTTTATGTATCCAAATCAAGCTTCTTACAAAGTGATTCATCCTGGTTTGATTGGAACGACGAAGAAGCTGTCCTATTCCCAAACTGGGAAACTGGAATCACCTGATTAGAAAGTGGGATAACTTCTTCATCCCAACTCCTATGAGATTTATTCAACTTCCTGGTGATTCTCCAACACTTTATGTATCCAAATCAAGCTTCTTACAAGTGATTCATCCTGGTTTGATTGGAACGACGAAGAAGCTGTCCTATTCCCAAACTGGGAAACTGGAATCACCTGATTAGAAAGTGGGATAACTTCTTCATCCCACTCCTATGAGATTTATTCAAACTTCCTGGTGATTCTCCACCACTTTATGTATCCAAATCAAGCTTCTTACAAAGTGATTCATCCTGGTTTGATTGGAACGACGAAGAAGCTGTCCTATTCCCAAACTGGGAAACTGGAATCACCTGATTAGAAAGTGGGATAACTTCTTCATCCCAACTCCTATGAGATTTATTCAACTTCCTGGTGATTCTCCACCACTTTATGTATCCCAAATCAAGCTTCTTACAAAGTGATTCATCCTGGTGTTATTGGAACGACGAAGAAGCTGTTATTCCCAAACTGGGAAACTGGGAATCACCTGATTAGAAATGGGATAGTGACTTCTTCATCCCACAAAACTATGAGATTATTCAACTTCCTGGTGATTCTCCACACACTTTAGTATCCAAATCAAGCTTCTTTACAAAGTGATTCATCCTGGTTTGATTGGCACGACGAAGAAGCTGAAGAAGCTGTCCTATTCCCAAACTGGGAAACTGGAATCACCTGATTAGAAAGTGGGATAACTTCTTCATCCCAACTCCTATGAGATTTATTCAACTTCCTGGTGATTCTCCACCTTTTATGTATCCAAATCAAGCTTCTACAAAGTGATTCATCCTGGTTTGATTGGAACGACGAAGAAGCTGTCCTATTCCAAACTGGGAAACTGGAATCACCTGATTAAAAGTGGGATAACTTCTTCATCCCAACTCCTATGAGATTTAATTCAACTTCCTGGTGGTTCTCCACCTTTATGTATCCAAATCAAGCTTCTTACAAAGTGATTCATCCTGGTTTGATTGGAACGACGAAGAAGCTGTCCTATTCCCAACTGGGAACTGGAATCACCTGATTAAAAGTGGGATAACTTCTTCATCCAACTCCTATTGTTGAGTTGAGTTGATTATATTGGTATGGAGAGAAGAGGTTGAAGAGAGAAGAGATGGAGAAGCTTAGGGAGTTTGGGTGTGAATGGTACGGACGTCCGTACAAGGCCGTACAAGGCCGTACCGTCCGTACCAAGGTCTCGACCAAACTTACCCAACCGACCAAGTGAAACGGTAACAAGGGAATGTTACCGTTGAGTGGTGAGGGATAAGGGAAGAGCGTGCCACTGGAACAGGCTGTAAAGAGGCAAAGGCGTGTGAGCCTTACCATCCAATCATCCAGAAAGCAACCTTGACTCTACATGCTTCAATAGTGCCCATTTCGCCTCTTGTAAACCCTAATGCTTTCCATTAAAATATGTAACCTCACTCATTAATAAGATCAGTCAGTTTGAGTCTCTCTAATCTCTTAGACTATGGTTTTCTCTTAGACACTAAACGGCTCTTCTAGTCTCTTAATCTTTCACAAACTTCTCTTAATCACTTCCTAAACACTCTCTTTATTCTAATTACTCTAAGGATCTCTTAATCTCATATGGTATCAGAGCCAGGTTCATTTGAATCTGGGGTTTGATCTTTAGAGAGTTACAAGCTAAACGTCTTGAAGCTACACGCGAGTAGTCTTGAAGGTGTTGAAGCTGTGGTTCGTTCTAGTTGAAGCTGTGCTACGTTCTGTGGTTTGCGTGATTCTAGACTCAAGGTTGGTGTGTACGAGATCCAAGATTCAAGTTTTCAAGTCAAGCAAAGATGGAACATGGGATGAACATGAGGATGAAGGTAGCGGTTACTTTCAAAGGTAGCAACTACCTTGTGTGGTCTCGGATGGTGAAGACTGCGGTGGGAAGTAAGGGTTTGTGGGGGCACATCACAACAGGGGAGGCTCCGAAACTCATTACTCAGGGAGGAGATCAAGAAGAGGTCTCCAATGAAGCGGCTGTGGAGAAATGGCAACAAGAAGACATGCTGGTGATGACGGTTCTACACGCATCCTTGGACCCAGCTATCTTGGATGCCTACAGCTACTGTGAATCAGCCAAGGAGCTGTGGGACACGCTGAAGAAGGTGTATGGGAACATTTCCAACCTCAGCCGTGTGTTTGAAGTGAAGCTAGCGATCAACCGTCTTGCACAAGAGGACATGGAGTTCACTAAGCACTTGGGGAGGTTCAGGTCCTTATGGTCAGAGCTGGAGATGCTGAGGCCGAGCACAACTGATCCAGATCAGTTGAATGAGAGGCGCGAGCAAGACAAGGTCTTTGGTCTGCTTCTCACACTGAACCCGGCCTACACCCAGCTCATCCAGCACATGTTAAGGTCAGACAAGCTTCCGGACCTTGAGGAGGTGTGTGCACAAATCCAAAGGGAGCAGGGATCTATGGGTTTGTTTGGAGGAAAGGGGGAGCTCTCTCTTGCCAATCAAGCAGCTCATGAGGATTCAACCGAGGCTCCACAAGCAAACAAGGCATCTCACGGGAAGTACGAGGACAGGAAGTTCAATGGCAACTGTGATCATTGCAAGAAGCATGGTCATAAGAAGAGCCAATGCTGGATACTGCACCCACACCTCAAGCCGGCCAAGTTCATGAAGGAGCGTGAGGGAAGGGCAAATGTGACTGAAGGTTCAAGTGGAGCTGGCACCAGCAAGATCAGTGAAGTGGATGGGCTTGGAGGCAATGATGGGAATGGGAAGTCTCTGGTGGCTTACACAGGCGCCTCAAGCTCCCGCAGCAATGATGACTACATCAAGAGATCAGACCTTGATGCCCTCTTCAAAATGCTAAAGGAAAACGGTAACACTTACGGTTATTCCTTTGGAGCTTCTATGATTGCATATAAGGATGATCACTTGATTAGAGAACTAGTAGAACGGTTAGAAGCTAGGAATGGTATAGACATGCTCACATTGCTAGAACTGATAAGATGCATCCATCACTTAGTAATCTATGCCATAATGCTAAACGAGTAAGTAAACCATTGATTGTTGATTCTGGTGCATCACATCATATGATAAGTGATGAAAACTTGATTAAGGATATAGAACCTACACATGGGCATGTGATGATAGCAAATGGGGATAAGATACCATTAGAGGAATAGGAAAGCTTAAGCTGTTTAACAAAGAATCTAGAGCTTTTTACATGCCTGAATTCACATCAAACCTATTATCAGTGAAGAAATGTACTAATGATTTACAATGCAATGTTATCTTTAGTCCTAATGATGTGAAGTTTCAGGATATTGAGAGCAGCAGATTGATTGGGAAAGGGGTGACTAAGGGAGATCTCTATATGCTTGAAGAACTCACTTCTGTTCCTGATTATAGTTGCTCGTTTACTTCTGCTTCTTTGTTGAATAAAAATGCATTGTGGCATGCTAGAGTAGGACACCCTCATGTTAAAGCTTTGAACTTAATGGTACCAGGTGTTGTGTTTGAGAACAAAGATTGTGAAGCTTGTATTTTAGGCAAGCATTGTAGAACTGTGTTTCAAAAGTCTACTACCGTTTATGATAATTGCTTTGATCTAATTCATTCAGATGTGTGGACTGCCCCTTGCTTATCTAGAGATAGTTATAAGTATTTTGTCACATTCATTGATGAAAAATCCAAATACACCTGGTTAACCTTAATTCAACCAAAGATAGGGTACTTGATGCATTTAGGAACTTTCAAACTTATGTAACTAACCATTATCATGCTAAGATTAAAATTTTGAGATCAGATAATGGAGGGAGTACACGAGTCATGCATTCAAGCAACACCTATCACAACATGGGATCCTACATCAAACAAGCTGTCCTTATACTCCACAGCAAAATGGAGTGGCTGAGAGGAAGAATAGGCATCTCATGGAAGTGGCAAGGTCACTTATGTTTCAGAGTAATGTTCCAAAGAGATTTTGGAGTGATGCGGTTGCCACTGCTTGTTACCTGATAAACAGAACCCAACCAAAGTTCTGAATGAGAAGGCTCCATTTGAAGTTCTGAACAGGTACAAGCCAGCTCTTGATTACTTGCGAGTCTTTGGATGCCTATGCTTTGTACTCAAACCAGGAGAGATGATCAACAAGCTAGAAGCAAGAAGCACTAAGGCTGTGTTCATAGGATACTCAGCTACACAGAAAGGATACAAATGCTATGATCCTATAGCAAGGAGAGTTCTTGTATCTAGAGATGTGAAGTTCTTGGAAGATAGAGGATACTATGAAGAAAAGAATCAAGAAGACCTGAAGGACTTAACATCAGACAAGGCCACCACCTTGCGGATCATTCTTGAAGGTCTTGGAATCAGTACATCCCAGGATCCAAGGAATCACGCAACTACACCTCCTGAAGTTGGTTCACCATCCCACCTTGATCATGAGGGAGGAGAGGAGCATGAGGAGCCTATGCAAGAGGCCAACCAGATGAAGGAGGAGTAGAGAATGAAGGAGAAGAGAGCATAGGCTCGGATGGTCATGGACATGATCATGGTGTGACACAAACACCTTCTCAAGATGAAGTGGTAGAAGAACAACAGGAAGAAGAACCGGTTGTGCAGCCACTAAGAAGGAGTACAAGGATAAGGAAGGATCCTTCCAGTTGGGTAAACACGAGAGTGTACTACAATGCCCAAGCTGTGGAGCATCCTTCTCAACCGTGTGCTCCTTTGCTCAATATCCAGAAGCACATTGCTCCTTTCAATATCCAGAAGCACATTGCGCTTTCATGGTAAACTTGGATGAGAATCACATCCCAAGAAGCTATGAAGAAGCAATGAAAGATAAAGAATGGAAGGAATCAGTTGGAGATGAGGCAGGAGCAATGATCAAGAATGATACATGGTATGAGAGTGAGTTACCAAAAGGGAAGAAGGCTGTGACTAGTAGATGGATATTCACAATCAAGTACAAAGCGGATGGAAAGGTTGAGAGGAAGAAGTCAAGGCTAGTTGCAAGAGGTTTCACTCAAACTTATGGAGAAGATTACATAGAAACCTTTGCACCAGTAGCTAAACTCCACACAATCCGGATTGTACTGAGCTTAGCTGTGAATCTTGGATGGGGGTTATGGCAAATGGATGTGAAGAATGCGTTTCTACAAGGTGAACTTGAGGATGAAGTGTATATGCATCCACCTCCAGGCCTTGAACACTTAGTGAAGAGTGGAAATGTGTTGAGACTGAAGAAAGCCATCTATGGGCTGAAGCAATCACCAAGAGCTTGGTACAACAAGTTGAGCACTACTCTGAATGGCCGAGGCTTCAAGAAGTCTGAACTAGATCACACCCTCTTCACACTCACGACTCCCTCAGGTATGATTGCACTTCTTGTGTATGTTGATGATATCATTATCACAGGGAGTGATAAGGAAGGTATCATAGCAACCAAGGAGTTTCTTAAATCCATGTTTGAGATTAAAGACTTGGGAGAAATGAAATACTTTCTTGGAATTGAGATATGTAGATCCAAGGAAGGTTTGTTCATGTCCCAAAGGAAGTATACACTTGATCTTTTGAAAGGTGCAGGTGCTTATGGAGGCAAGACAGCAAGGATGCCTATGGAGGATGGCTACAAAGTCCCACGAGAGGGGGAGATTGAAGACAGCAAACCTTATCAGGATCCTAAACTCTATAGAAAACTAGTTGGCAAATTGATTTATCTCACTATAACTAGACCTGACATTTGTTTTGCTGTGAATCAGGTGAGTCAACACATGCAAGTACCTAAGGAACATCATTGGCGCATGGTGGAGAGGATCTTGATGTATCTCAACGGCTCACCTGATCAAGGAGTATGGATGGGCTGCAATGGAAGCACTGAAGTGGTGGGATACTGTGATGCGGATTGGGCTGGTGATAGAGCAGACAGGAGATCAACCACAGGCTATTGCACATTCATTGGAGGCAACTTGGTGACTTGGAAGAGTAAGAAGCAGAAGGTGGTGTCTTGCTCAAGTGCAGAAGCTGAGTATAGAGCTATGCTGAAGCTCACCAACGAGTTAGTATGGATCAAAGGCATCTTGAAGCATTTGGAGATTGATCAAGCCACGCCAATGACCATGCATTGTGACAACCAAGCAGCTATCCACATTGCCTCCAACTCGGTGTTCCATGAGAGAACCAAGCACATTGAAGTTGATTGCCACAAGGTGAGGCAGATGATCATCTTAGGAGTCATCTTGCCATGCTACACAAGAAGTGAAGATCAGTTAGCGGATGTGTTCACCAAGGCTGCAAGACAGAAGACAATGGAGTCCCATTGGGCCTCATTTCTTGGGAAGAGAAGGAGCTGGTGTGAGGTTTTACTGAGGAAGATCTTGGTAAGCTCATTGCCAAGCTTAGGCTTTCACAAAGCTAAGCTTGAGGGGGAGTGTTGAGTTGAGTTGATCATATTGGTATGGAGAGAAGAGGAGTTGAAGAGGACGGACGTCCGTACAAGGCCGTACATGGCCGTACCGTCCGTACCAAAGGTCTCGACCAAAACTTACCCAACTCGACCAAGTGAAACGGTAACAAGGGAGTGTTACCTTGGGGACTTAAGAAGAAGGGATCAGACCGTTGAGTGGATAAGGGAAGAGCGTGCCAGGCTGGAACAGGCTGTAAAGAGGCAAAGCGTGTGAGCCTTACCATCCAATCATCCGGAAAGCAACCTTGACTCTACATGCTTCAATAGTGCCCATTTCGCCTCTTGTAAACCCTAATGCTTTCCATATAAATATGTAACCTCACTCATTAATAAGATCAGTGAGTTCGAGTCTCTCTAATCTCTTAGACTATGGTTTTCTCTTAGACACTAAACGGCTCTTTCTAGTCTCTTAATCTTTCACAAACTTCTCTTAATCACTTCCTAAACACTCTCTTTATTCTAATCACTCTAAAGATCTCTTAATCTCATATTCCCAAACTGGGAAACTGGAATCACCTGATTAGAAAGTGGGATAACTTCTTCATCCCAACTCCTATGAGATTTATTCAACTTCCTGGTGTTTCTCCACCATTTTATGTATCAAAATCAAGCTTCTTAAAAAGTGACTCATCCTGGTTTGATTGGAACGACGAAGAAGCTGTCTTATTCCCAAACTGGAAAACTGGAATCACCTGATTAGAAAGTGGGATAACTTCTTCATCCCAACTCCTATGAGATTTATTCAACTTCTGGTGTTTCTCCACCATTTATGTATCCAAATCAAGCTTCTTACAAAGTGATTCATCCTGGTTTGATTGGAACGCCGAAGAAGCTGTCATATTCCCAAACTGGGAAACTAGAATCACCTGATTAGAAAGTGGGATAACTTCTTCATCCCAACTCCTATGAGATTTATTCAACTTCCTGGTGTTTCTCAACCATTTTATGTATCCAAATCAAGCTTCTTACAAAGTGATTAATCCTGGTTTGATTGGAACGACAAAGAAGCTGTCCTATTGCCAAACTGGGAAACTGGAATCACCTGATTAGAAAGTGGGATAACTTCTTCATCCCAACTCCTATGAGATTTATTCAACTTCCTGGTGTTTCTCCACCATTTTATGTATCCAAATCAAGCTTCTTACAAAGTATTCATCCTGGTTTGATTGGAACGACGAAGAAGCTGTCCTATTCCCAAACTGGGAAACTGGAATCACCTGATTAAAAAGTGGGATAACTTCTTCATCCCAACTCCTATGAGATTTATTCAACTTCCTGGTGTTTCTCCACCATTTTATGTATCAAAATCAAGCTTCTTACAAAGTGACTCATCCTGGTTTGATTGGAACGACGAAGAAGCTGTCCTATTCCCAAACTGGGAAACTGGAATCACCTGATTAGAAAGTTGGATAACTTCTTCATCCCAACTCCTATGAGATTTATTCAACTTCCTGGTGTTTCTCCACCATTTTATGTATTCAAATCAAGCTTCTTACAAAGTGATTCATCCTGGTTTGATTGGAACGACGAAGAAGCTGTCCTATTCCCAAACTGGGAAACTGGAATCACCTGATTAGAAAGTGGGATAACTTCTTCATCCCAACTCCTATGAGATTTATTCAACTTCCTGGTGTTTCTCCACCATTTTATGTATCCAAATCAAGCTTCTTACAAAGTGATTCATCCTGGTTTGATTGGAACGACGAAGAAGCTGTCCTATTCCCAAATTGGGAAATTGGAATCACCTGATTAGAAAGTGGGATAACTTCTTCATCCCAACTCCTATGAGATTTATTCAACTTCCTGGTGTTTCTCCACCATTTTATGTATCCAAATCAAGCTTCTTACAAAGTATTCATCCTGGTTTGATTGGAACGACGAAGAAGCTGTCCTATTCCCAAACTGGGAAACTGGAATCACCTGATTAAAAAGTGGGATAACTTCTTCATCCCAACTCCTATGAGATTTATTCAACTTCCTGGTGTTTCTCCACCATTTATGTATCAAATCAAGCTTCTTACAAAGTGATTCATCCTGGTTTGATTGGAACGACGAAGAAGCTGTCCTATTCCCAAACTGGGAAACTGGAATCACCTGATTAGAAAGTGGATAACTTCTTCATCCCAACTCCTATGAGATTTATTCAACTTCCTGGTGTTTCTCCACCATTTATGTATCAAAATCAAGCTTCTTACAAAGTGATTCATCCTGGTTTGATTGGAACGACGAAGAAGCTGTCCTATTCCCAAACTGGGAAACTGGAATCACCTGATTAGAAAGTGGGATAACTTCTTCATCCCAACTCCTATGAGATTTATTCAACTTCCTGGTGTTTCTCCACCATTTTATGTATCCAAATCAAGCTTCTTACAAAGTGATTCATCCTGGTTTGATTGGAACGACGAAGAAGCTGTCCTATTCCCAAACTGGGAAATTGGAATCACCTGATTAGAAAGTGGGATAACTTCTTCATCCCAACTCCTATGAGATTTATTCAACTTCCTGGTGTTTCTCCACCATTTTATGTATCCAAATCAAGCTTCTTACAAAGTGATTCATCCTGGTTTGATTGGAACGACGAAGAAGCTGTCCTATTCCCAAACTGGGAAACTGGAATCACCTGATTAAAAGTGGGATAACTTCTTCATCCCAACTCCTATGAGATTTATTCAACTTCCTGGTGTTTCTCCACCATTTTATGTATCAAAATCAAGCTTCTTAGAAAGTGAATCATCCTGGTTTGATTGGAACGACGAAGAAGCTGTCTTATTCCCAAACTGGGAAACTGGAATCACCTGATTAGAAAGTGGGATAACTTCTTCATCCCAACTCCTATGAGATTTATTCAACTTCCTGGTGTTTCTCCACCATTTTATGTATCAAAATCAAGCTTCTTACAAAGTGATTCATCCTGGTTTGATTGGAACGACGAAGAAGCTGTCCTATTCCCAAACTGGGAAACTGGAATCACCTGATTAGAAAGTGGGATAACTTCTTCATTCCAACTCCTATGAGATTTATTCAACTTCCTGGTGTTTCTCCAACCCTTTATGTATCCAAATCAAGCTTCTTACAAAGTGATTCATCCTGGTTTGATTGGAACGACGAAGAAGCTGTCCTATTCCCAAACTGGGAAACTGGAATCACCTGATTAGAAAGTGGGATAACTTCTTCATCCCAACTCCTATGAGATTTATTCAACTTCCTGGTGTTTCTCCACCATTTTATGTATCCAAATCACGCTTCTTACAAAGTGATTCATCCTGGTTTGATTGGAACGACGAAGAAGCTGTCCTATTCCAAAACTGGGAAACTGGAATCACCTGATTAGAAAGTGGGATAACTTCTTCATCCCAACTCCTATGAGATTTATTCAACTTCCTGGTGGTTCTCCAATACTTTATGTATCCAAATCAAGCTTCTTACAAAGTGATTCATCCTGGTTTGATTGGAACGACGGAGAAGCTGTCCTATTCCCAAACTGGGAAACTGGAATCACCTGATTAGAAAGTGGGATAACTTCTTCATCCCAACTCCTATGAGATTTATTCAACTTCCTGGTGATTCTCCACCATTTTATGTATCCAAATCAAGCTTCTTACAAAGTGATTCATCCTGGTTTGATTGGAACGACGAAGAAGCTGTCCTATTCCCAAACTGGGAAACTGGAATCACCTGATTAGAAAGTGGGATAACTTCTTCATTCCAACTCCTATTAGATTTATTCAACTTCCTGGTGTTTCTCCAACCCTTTATGTATCCAAATCAAGCTTCTTACAAAGTGATTCATCCTGGTTTGATTGGAACGACGAAGAAGCTGTCCTATTCCCAAACTGGGAAACTGGAATCACCTGATTAGAAAGTGGGATAACTTCTTCATCCCAACTCCTATGAGATTTATTCAACTTCCTGGTGTTTCTCCACCATTTTATGTATCAAAATCAAGCTTCTTAAAAAGTGACTCATCCTGGTTTGATTGGAACGACGAAGAAGCTGTCTTATTCCCAAACTGGAAAACTGGAATCACCTGATTAGAAAGTGGGATAACTTCTTCATCCCAACTCCTATGAGATTTATTCAACTTCTTGGTGTTTCTCCACCATTTTATGTATCCAAATCAAGCTTCTTACAAAGTGATTCATCCTGGTTTGATTGGAACGACGAAGAAGCTGTCCTATTCCCAAACTGGGAAACTGGAATCACCTGATTAGAAAGTGGGATAACTTCTTCATCCCAACTCCTATGAGATTTATTCAACTTCCTGGTGTTTCCCCACCATTTTATGTATCCAAATCAAGCTTCTTACAAAGTGATTCATCCTGGTTTGATTGGAACGACGAAGAAGCTGTCCTATTCCCAAACTGGGAAACTGGAATCACCTGATTAGAAAGTGGGATAACTTCTTCATCCCAACTCCTATGAGATTTATTCAACTTCCTGGTGTTTCTCCACCATTTTATGTATCCAAATCAAGCTTCTTACAAAGTGATTCATCCTGGTTTGATTGGAACGACGAAGAAGCTTTCCTATTCCCAAACTGGGAAACTGGAATCACCTGATTAGAAAGTGGGATAACTTCTTCATCCCAACTCCTATGAGATTTATTCAACTTCCTGGTGTTTCTACAACCCTTTATGTATCCAAATCAAGCTTCTTACAAAGTGATTCATCCTGGTTTGATTGGAACGACGAAGAAGCTGTCCTATTCCCAAACTGGGAAACTGGAATCACCTGATTAGAAAGTGGGATAACTTCTTCATCCCAACTCCTATGAGATTTATTCAACTTCCTGGTGTTTCTCCACCATTTTATGTATCCAAATCAAGCTTCTTACAAAGTATTCATCCTGGTTTGATTGGAACGACGAAGAAGCTGTCCTATTCCCAAACTGGGAAACTGGAATCACCTGATTAAAAAGTGGATAACTTCTTCATCCCAACTCCTATGAGATTTATTCAACTTCATGGTGTTTCTCCACCATTTTAAGTATCAAAATCAAGCTTCTTACAAAGTGACTCATCCTGGTTTGATTGGAACGACGAAGAAGCTGTCCTATTCCCAAACTGGGAAACTGGAATCACCTGATTAGAAAGTGGGATAACTTCTTCATCCCAACTCCTATGAGATTTATTCAACTTCCTGGTGTTTCTCCACCATTTTATGTATCAAAATCAAGCTTCTTACAAAGTGACTCATCCTGGTTTGATTGGAACGACGAAGAAGCTGTCCTATTCCCAAACTGGGAAACTGGAATCACCTGATTAAAAAGTGGGATAACTTCTTCATCCCAACTCCTATGAGATTTATTCAACTTCCTGGTGTTTCTCCACCATTTTATGTATCAAAATCAAGCTTCTTACAAAGTGACTCATCCTGGTTTGATTGGAACGACGAAGAAGCTGTCCTATTCCCAAACTGGGAAACTGGAATCACCTGATTAGAAAGTTGGATAACTTCTTCATCCCAACTCCTATGAGATTTATTCAACTTCCTGGTGTTTCTCCACCATTTTATGTATCAAAATCAAGCTTCTTACAAAGTGACTCATCCTGGTTTGATTGGAACGACGAAGAAGCTGTCCTATTCCCAAACTGGGAAACTGGAATCACCTAATTAGAAAGTGGGATAACTTCTTCATCCCAACTCCTATGAGATTTATTCAACTTCCTGGTGTTTCTCCACCATTTTATGTATCCAAATCAAGCTTCTTACAAAGTGATTCATCCTGGTTTTATTAGATTAAGAGAATGAAATGATTTAGAGAAGATTAAGGAACAGAATGTGAGATTATGACAAGTTTAGGTGAGAATCATGATTGAGAGAGTATGAATGTAGAGAGATAGACTCAGAACTGTATGTTTATTATTAATGACAAGAGTTACAATATATAGTGAGAGATCATTAGGGTTTTCGAAATCATAAAGAGGAGCTAAGCATGTGAGGTCAACAAGGTTAGGATAAGCTCTCTTTAACTCGGCCAATCAGCGTTCCCACATGCTTGGAGCATCTAGGATCTTGGACAAAGATGCTCTTGCCTTTCCAGCTGTGCCAGCCTGTAAAGCCGCGCCTCTCTTATCCTCAAACGGTCTGATTCATCAGCCAAAGCTCCTTCTCTTCCCATAAGTTACTCGGGTAACTTCTTGTAACCGCGGTCGAGGTTTCACTTGTCTGGATGTGTACGGACCGTACGGCCTTGTACGGCCTTGTACGGTCAGGCCAATGTGAACCTCTCCCATCACACCAATGCTTAACATACCCTCTTCAGTCTTCACCCCTTAGTACTTCACACTTGTATATTCAACTCTTCTCAACACTCCCCCTCAAGCTTAGCTTTGTGAAGTCTAAGCTTGGACACTATGAGATCTTCCTCATTAAAAACCTCATCAAAGAAAACCCATTGGGACAAAACTTTGATGAGGGAAAAAGAGTAAAGACCTCACAGGAAGGGGATCAGCTCTTGGCTGAGAGATCAATGAGTCCTAACCTGATGTAGATGGACTCCATTGTCTTCATCCTTGCGGCTTTAGTAAACACATCAGCCAACTGATCTTCACTTCTTGTATAGCATGGCAGAATCACTCCCAAGACTATCATCTGCCTCACCTTGTGACAATCCACTTCAATATGCTTGGTTCTCTCATGAAACACTGAGTTAGAGGCAATGTGGATTGCAGCCTGGTTGTCACAATGCATTGTCATAGGCGCCGCTTGCTCAATCTCAATGTGCTTCAAGATCCCCTTGATCCACACTAACTCATTGGTAAGCTTCAGCATTGCCCTATACTCAGCTTCAGCACTTGAGCAGGAGACTACTTTCTGCTTCTTGCTCTTCCAAGTCACAAGGTTCCCTCCAATGAAGGTGCAGTAACCGGTTGTAGATCTTCTGTCTGCTCTATCTCCAGCCCAATCTGCATCACAGTAGCCTACTACTTCTGTACTCCCATTGCATCCCATCCAAACTCCTTGGCCTGGTGATCCGTTGAGATAGCTAAGCACTCTGTCCACCATTCTCCAATGGTGATCCTTTGGAGCTTGCATATGTTGACTAACCTGATTCACAGCAAAGCAGATATCAGGTCGTGTAATTGTTAAGTAGATTAGCTTACCCACTAGCTTCCTATAAAGCTTAGGGTCGTGGAATAGCTTGCTGTCTTCAAGCTCCCCCTCTCTTGGTACTTTGTACCCATCCTCCATTGGCATCTTAGCAGTTTGTCCTCCAAGTTTACCTGCATCTTTCAAAAGATCAAGTGTATACTTCCTTTGGGACATGAATAAACCTTCCTTGGATCTACAAATCTCAATTCCAAGAAAGTATTTCATTTCCCCTAAATCCTTGATTTCAAATACAGATTTAAGGTAGTCTTTGGTCTCTTGTATTCCAACCTTATCACTTCCAGTAATGATAATGTCATCCACATAGACCAAGAGACAGATGATACCTGATTGTGTGACTAGAGTGAACAGCGTGTGATCCAATTCTGATTTCCGGAAGCCTCTTCCATTCAAGGTTGTGCTCAGCTTATGATACCATGCTCTAGGAGATTGCTTCAGTCCATAGATGGCTTTCTTAAGTCTCAACACATTTCCGGGCTTCACCATGCTCTCTAGTCCCGGAGGAGGATGCATGTATACTTCATCTTCAAGCTCCCCTTGGAGGAATGCATTCTTCACATCCATCTGCCATAAGCCCCATCCAAGGTTTGTTGCAATGGATAACATGATTCTGATTGTGTGAAGTTTAGCCACTGGTGCAAAGGTATCAATGTAATCTTCTCCATATGTTTGAGTAAACCCTCTAGCCACCAGCCTTGTCTTCTTCCTATCAATCCTTCCATCAGGTAGATACTTGATTGTAAATATCCATTTACAAGACACTGCCTTCTTCCCTTTAGGCAGCTCACTCTCATACCAGGTTTCATTCTTAATCATAGCATCAGCCTCATCCGCAACTGAATCTCTCCATTCTTTGTCTTTCATTGCCTCATCATATGTCCTTGGTATATAGCTTGTATCCAAACTGATCATAAATGCGTGATGTTCATCTGGAAACTGAGCAAATGAACACACAGCTTGACTAGGATGTGCCACAGCTTGAGCATTGTAGTAGACTCTGGTGTTGGTCCAGTTAGATGGATCCCTCCTCACTCTTGTACTCCTTCTTAACGGTACTGTCTCCATAATTGGATCACTCTCCACTCCCGGTTCCCTAGTTGCCGCTTCATTCAGTACTTCTCCTTCTTCTCCTCTTTCAGATTGTACCTCAAACTGATCTCTTTCTTCAGTTTCATCTTCATTTCGCATCCCTTGTTGATCAGGACTTGCGCTCCCTTCATTCTCATGAGCTCCATCAGACTGGTTTCCCCCTTCATGATCAGCATGGGGTGTGTCTTCAGCTTCATTTTGAACTGGTGCTTCTCGCCCTTTTGGATCCTGGGTTGTATTGATCCCAAGACCATCCAAGATCATCCTAAGGCTTGCAGCCTTGTCAGATGGTTGAGCTAGATCCTTCAAATCTTCCCAGCTTCTTTCTTCATAGTACCCCTTAGTCTCTATAAACTTCACGTCTCTTGACACTAGGAGTCTTCTTGTTTGAGGATCAAAGCACTTGTATCCTCTTTGTGTAGTGGAATACCCCACAAACATAGCCTTAGTACTCTTAGGTTCCAGCTTGTTCCTCATATCTCCCGGAATCAGTACATAACAAAGGCTTCCAAACACTCTCAAGTGGCTTAGAGATGGCTTGAGCTTGTTTAACACTTCAAATGGTGATTGATCCTCCAAGACTCTTGTGGGAATCCGATTGATCAAGTAGCAGGCTGAGATCACAGCATCACTCCAGAATCTCTTTGGGACATTTGTTTGGAACATCATTGATCTTGCAACCTCCATGAGGTGTCGATTCTTTCTCTCAGCCACTCCATTCTGCTGTGGAGTGTAGGGACAGCTAGTTTGATGAAGGATTCCGTGTGAAGCTAGATGTTGCTTGAAGGCATTGCTTGTATACTCCCCACCATTATCTGATCTGAAAATCTTAAGCTTGGCATTATAATGGTTAGATACATAAGCTTGAAAGTTTTTAAATGCCTCAAGAACTCTATCCTTAGTTTTAATGAGTGTTAACCAGGTGTATTTGGATTTTTCATCAATGAATGTTACAAAATACTTATAGTTTTCCCTAGACAAGCAAGGAGCAGTCCACACATCAGAATGCACAAGATCAAAACATTTCTCATAGATAGTAGTTGAGTTCTTAAAGACTGTCTTACAATGTTTGCCCAAGATACATGCTTCACATTCATTATTTTTAAACATGACACCTGGTAACATTAAGCTTAAGGCTCTAACATGTGGGTGACCTAGTCTAGCATGCCACAATGCATTATTATTCAAACTGGAAATAGAACTAAACGAGCAACTTGAATTGGAAACAGGAGCTATGTCTTCTAGCATATAAAGCTCTCCTTTGGTAACTCCCTTGCCAATCATTTTCCTTGTATCAATATCCTGAAACTTCACATCATTAGGACTAAAGATAACATTGCAATGCAAATCAGTAGTACATCTTTTAACAGATAATAAATTAGATGTGAATTCAGGCATATAAAATGCTTTAGACTCTTTATCAAACAGCTTTAGATTTCCTATTCCTTTAATTGCAATTCTATCACCATTAGCAATCATCACATTTCCACAAGCAGGTTCTATATTTTTAATCAAACTAGTGTCACTAATCATGTGATGAGAAGCTCCTGAATCTACAATCAATGGTTTTATCACATTACTAGCTGCAAAGGTTCTAGGCAAATCATTCAAGCTGTTTAGAGTTCTAGGTGCTCTAGTAGTCTCAATACTATGACTTAGATATCCATCAGTTCTATCTATATAGGATGCAGCAAGAGAGTATCCTAAAGGAGAGTTCATACAGTTACCATTCTCCTTGAGAGCTTTGATGAGGGCATCAATGTCTGATCTCCTTATCATCTCACCATCAGTGCTCTTCCCCGGAGTGTGTTGGGTAGTTAAGGCCTTTCCTTCACCATCTCGCATTGTCTGCCCAGCTCCGGATGTTCCAGCTTCACTTGCCCCTTCAGACAGATGCGCCCTTGCTTCTTTATCCTTCAGGAACTTTGCTGGCTTGAGGTGAGGGTGCAGAATCCAGCATTGGCTCCTCTTGTGGCCCTGCTTCTTGCAATGGTCACACTTCCCTCCAAACTTCCCTTCTTCAGTGCGGTAAGCCGCCTTGTTTGCCTGGATAGTATCAGCTTGGTTTGCAAGTGTGAGCTCCCCCTTGCCTCCGAACAGCCCAACTGATCCCTCTTCTTTTTGTATCTGAGCACACACATCTTCAAGGGAGGGAAGCTTTGGTGACCTCAAGATGTGCTTGATGAGATCATTAAAGATCGGATTCAAGGTGAGTAGTAAGCCGAACACTTGGTCTTGTTCTCTCCTTTCCATGAGCACATCTTGGTCAGTGGTGTTGGGCCTCAGCATCTCTAGCTCTGACCACAAGGCTCTGAACTTTCCCAAGTGTTTAGTAAACTCCACCTCCTCTTGCACAAGTGTGTTGATCGATCTCTTCAACTCAAACACACGGCTCAGGTTAGATGTGTTACCATAGACCTTTTGGAGTGTCTCCCACAGGTCCTTTGGCGTCTCACAGTAGCTGTATGCTTCCAAGATCGAGGCTTCAAGTGACCCATGTAGCACCGTAAGCACCTTCAAGTCATCCTGATCCCACTTCTCTTGATCTGCCACCACCAGCTCTTGACCGCCTTCTCCTTCTCTAGCAACTGGTCTTGGAGCTCCACCAGAGATATGGCTCCATAGACCCTTGCTCCCAACCGCTGCTTTCACCAAGCGAGACCACAACAGGTAGTTAGTACCACCCTTCAACGTAACCGCCACCGAGAGAGTCTTGCTCTTGCTTTCCTCCATTCCAAATGCTTTAAAGAACAACCGTAGATGAAATGAAGCTGAAGATTAATGAGATTAGAAACCAGAATATGAGCAACCTGGCTCTGATACCATATTAGATTAAGAGAATGAAATGATTTAGAGAAGATTAAGGAACAGAATGTGAGATTATGAAGAGTTTAGGTGAGAATCATGATTAAGAGAGTATGAATGTAGAGAGATAGACTCAGAACTGTATGTTTATTATTAATGACAAGAGTTACAATATATAGTGAGAGATCATTAGGGTTTTCGAAATCATAAAGAGGAGCTAAGCATGTGAGGTCAACAAGGTTAGGATAAGCTCTCTTTAACTCGGCCAATCAGCGTTCCCACATGCTTGGAGCATCTAGGATCTTGGACAAAGATGCTCTTGCCTTTCCAGCTGTGCCAGCCTGTAAAGCCGCGCCTCTCTTATCCTCAAACAGTCTGATTCATCAGCCAAAGCTCCTTCTCTTCCCATAAGTTACTTGGGTAACTTCTTGTAACCGCGGTCGAGGTTTCACTTGTCTGGATGTGTACGGACCGTACGGCCTTGTACGGCCTTGTACGGTCAGGCCAATGTGAACCTCTCCCATCACACCAATGCTTAACATACCCTCTTGAGTCTTCACCCCTTAGTACTTCACACTTGTATATTCAACTCTTCTCAACAGGTTTGATTGGAACGACGAAGAAGCTGTCCTATTCCCAAATTGGGAAATTGGAATCACCTGATTAGAAAGTGGGATAACTTCTTCATCCCAACTCCTATGAGATTTATTCAACTTCCTGGTGTTTCTCCACCATTTATGTATCCAAATCAAGCTTCTTACAAAGTATTCATCCTGGTTTGATTGGAACGACGAAGAAGCTGTCCTATTCCCAAACTGGGAAACTGGAATCACCTGATTAAAAAGTGGGATAACTTCTTCATCCCAACTCCTATGAGATTTATTCAACTTCCTGGTGTTCTCCACCATTTATGTATCCAAATCAAGCTTCTTACAAAGTGATTCATCCTGGTTTGATTGGAACGACGAAGAAGCTGTCCTATTCCCAAACTGGGAAACTGGAATCACCTGATTAGAAAGTGGGATAACTTCTTCATCCCAACTCCTATGAGATTTATTCAACTTCCTGGTGTTCTCCACCATTTATGTATCCAAATCAAGCTTCTTACAAAGTGATTCATCCTGGTTTGATTGGAACGACGAAGAAGCTGTCCTATTCCCAAACTGGGAAACTGGAATCACCTGATTAGAAAGTGGGATAACTTCTTCATCCCAACTCCTATGAGATTTATTCAACTTCCTGGTGTTTCTCCACCATTTTATGTATCCAAATCAAGCTTCTTACAAAGTGATTCATCCTGGTTTGATTGGAACGACGAAGAAGCTGTCCTATTCCCAAACTGGGAAACTGGAATCACCTGATTAGAAAGTGGGATAACTTCTTCATCCCAACTCCTATGAGATTTATTCAACTTCCTGGTGTTTCTCCACCATTTATGTATCCAAATCAAGCTTCTTACAAAGTGATTCATCCTGGTTTGATTGGAACGACGAAGAAGCTGTCCTATTCCCAAACTGGGAAACTGGAATCACCTGATTAGAAAGTGGGATAACTTCTTCATCCCAACTCCTATGAGATTTATTCAACTTCCTGGTGTTTCTCCACCATTTATGTATCCAAATCAAGCTTCTTACAAAGTGATTCATCCTGGTTTGATTGGAACGACGAAGAAACTGTCCTATTCCCAAACTGGGAAACTGGAATCACCTGATTAGAAAGTGGGATAACTTCTTCATCCCAACTCCTATGATATTTATTCAACTTCCTGACGTTTCTCCACCATTTTATGTATCCAAATCAAGCTTCTTACAAAGTGATTCATCCTGGTTTGATTGGAACGACGAAGAAGCTGTCCTATTCCCAAACTGGGAAACTGGAATCACCTGATTAGAAAGTTGGATAACTTCTTCATCCCAACTCCTATGAGATTTATTCAACTTCCTGGTGATTCTCCACCATTTTATGTATCCAAATCAAGCTTCTTACAAAGTGATTCATCCTGGTTTGATTGGAACGACGAAGAAGCTGTCCTATTCCCAAACTGGGAAACTGGAATCACCTGATTAGAAAGTGGGATAACTTCTTCATCCCAACTCTTATGAGATTTATTCAACTTCCTGGTGATTCTCCAACACTTTATGTATCCAAATCAAGCTTCTTACAAAGTGATTCATCCTGGTTTGATTGGAACGACGAAGAAGCTGTCCTATTCCCAAACTGGGAAACTGGAATCACCTGATTAGAAAGTGGGATAACTCATTCATCCCAACTCTTATGAGATTGATTCATCTTCCTGGTGATTCTCCAACACTTTATGTATCCAAATCAAACTTCTTACAAAGTGATTCATCCTGGTTTGATTTGAACGACGAAGAAGCTGTCCTATTCCCAAACTGAGAAACTGGAATCACCTGATTAGAAAGTGGGATAACTTCTTCATCCCAACTCCTATGAGATTTATTCAACTTCCTGGTGATTCTCCACCCCTTTATATATCCAAATCAAGCTTCTTAGAAAGTGATTCATCCTGGTTTGATTGGAACGACGAAGAAGCGGTCCTATTCCCAAACTCGGAAACTGGAATCACCTGATTTGAAAGTGGGATAACTTCTTCATCCCAACTCTTATGTGATTGATTCATCTTCCTGGTGATTCTCCACCACTTTATGTATCCAAATCAAGCTTCTTACAAAGTGATTCATCCTGGTTTGATTGGAACGACGAAGAAGCTGTCCTATTCCCAAACTGGGAAACTGGAATCACCTGATTAGAAAGTGGGATAACTTCTTCATCCCAACTCCTATGAGATTTATTCAACTTCCTGGTGATTCTCCCACCATTTATGTATCCAAATCAAGCTTCTTACAAAGTGATTCATCCTGGTTTGATTGGAACGACGAAGAAGCTGTCCTATTCCCAAACTGGGAAACTGGAATCACCTGATTAGAAAGTGGGATAACTTCTTCATCCCAACTCCTATGAGATTTATTCAACTTCCTGGTGATTCTCCACCACTTTATGTATCCAAATCAAGCTTCTTACAAAGTGATTCATCCTGGTTTGATTGGAACGACGAAGAAGCTGTCCTATTCCCAAACTGGGAAACTGGAATCACCTGATTAGAAAGTGGGATAACTTCTTCATCCCAACTCCTATGAGATTTATTCAACTTCCTGGTGATTTCCCACCACTTTATGTATCCAAATGAAGCTTCTTACAAAGTGATTCATCCTGGTTTGATTGGAACGACGAAGAAGCTGTCCTATTCCCAAACTGGGAAACTGGAATCACCTGATTAGAAAGTGGGATAACTTCTTCATCCTAACTCCTATGAGATTTATTCAACTTCCTGGTGTTTCTCCACCACTTTATGTATCCAAATCAAGCTTCTTACAAAGTGATTCATCCTGGTTTGATTGGAACGACGAAGAAGCTGTCCTATTCCCAAACTGGGAAACTGGAATCACCTGATTAGAAAGTGGGATAACTTCTTCATCCCAACTCCTATGAGATTTATTCAACTTCCTGGTGATTCTCCACCACTTTATGTATCCAAATCAAGCTTCTTACAAAGTGATTCATCCTGGTTTGATTGGAACGACGAAGAAGCTGTCCTATTCCCAAACTGGGAAACTGGAATCACCTGATTAGAAAGTGGGATAACTTCTTCATCCCAACTCCTATGAGATTTATTCAATTTCCTGGTGATTCTCCAACCATTTATGTATCCAAATCAAGCTTCTTACAAAGTGATTCATCCTGGTTTGATTGGAACGACGAAGAAGCTGTCCTATTCCCAAACTGGGAAACTGGAATCACCTGATTAGAAAGTGGGATAACTTCTTCATCCCAACTCCTATGAGATTTATTCAACTTCCTGGTGATTCTCCAACACTTTATGTATCCAAATCAAGCTTCTTACAAAGTGATTCATCCTGGTTTGATTGGAACGACGAAGAAGCTGTCCTATTCCCAAACTGGAAAACTGGAATCACCTGATTAGAAAGTGGGATAACTTCTTCATCCCAACTCCTATGAGATTTATTCAACTTCCTGGTGATTCTCCAACCACTTTATGTATCCAAATCAAGCTTCTTACAAAGTGATTCATCCTGGTTTGATTGGAACGACGAAGAAGCTGTCCTATTCCCAAACTGGGAAACTGGAATCACCTGATTAGAAAGTGGGATAACTTCTTCATCCCAACTCCTATGAGATTTATTCAACTTCCTGGTGTTTCTCCACCATTTTATGTATCCAAATCAAGCTTCTTACAAAGTGATTCATCCTGGTTTGATTGGAACGACGAAGAAGCTGTCCTATTCCCAAACTGGGAAACTGGAATCACCTGATTAGAAAGTGGGATAACTTCTTCATCCCAACTCCTATGAGATTTATTCAACTTCCTGGTGATTCTCCACCATTTAATGTATCCAAATAAAGCTTCTTACAAAGTGATTCATCCTGGTTTGATTGGAACGACGAAGAAGCTGTCCTATTCCCAAACTGGGAAACTGGAATCACCTGATTAGAAAGTGGGATAACTTCTTCATCCCAACTCCTATGAGATTTATTCAACTTCCTGGTGATTCTCCAACACTTTATGTATCCAAATCAAGCTTCTTACAAAGTGATTCATCCTGGTTTGATTGGAACGACGAAGAAGCTGTCCTATTCCCAAACTGGGAAACTGGAATCACCTGATTAGAAAGTGGGATAACTTCTTCATCCCAACTCCTATGAGATTTATTCAACTTCCTGGTGATTCTCCAACACTTTATGTATCCAAATCAAGCTTCTTACAAAGTGATTCATCCTGGTTTGATTGGAACGACGAAGAAGCTGTCCTATTCCCAAACTGGGAAACTGGAATCACCTGATTAGAAAGTGGGATAACTTCTTCATCCCAACTCCTATGAGATTTATTCAACTTCCTGGTGTTCTCCACCATTTATGTATCCAAATCAAGCTTCTTACAAAGTGATTCATCCTGGTTTGATTGGAACGACGAAGAAGCTGTCCTATTCCCAAACTGGGAAACTGGAAGCACCTGATTAGAAAGTGGGATAACTTCTTCATCCCAACTCTTATGAGATTTATTCAACTTACTGGTGATTCTCCAACACTTTATGTATCCAAATCAAGCTCCTTACAAAGTGATTCATCCTGGTTTGATTGGAACGACGAAGAAGCTGTCCTATTCCAAACTGGGAAACTGGAATCACGTGATTAGAAAGTGGGATAACTTCTTCATCCCAACTCCTATGAGATTTATTCAACTTCCTGGTGATTCTCCAACACTTTATATATCCAAATCAAGCTTCTTACAAAGTGATTCATCCTGGTTTGATTGGAACGACGAAGAAGCTGTCCTATTCCCAAACTGGGAAACTGGAATCACCTGATTAGAAAGTGGGATAACTTCTTCATCCCAACTCCTATGAGATTTATTCAACTTCCTGGTGATTCTCCAACACTTTATGTATCCAAATCAAGCTTCTTACAAAGTGATTCATCCTGGTTTGATTGGAACGACGAAGAAGCTGTCCTATTCCCAAACTGGGAAACTGGAATCACCTGATTAGAAAGTGGGATAACTTCTTCATCCCAACTCCTATGAGATTTATTCAACTTCCTGGTGTTTTTCCACCATTTTATGTATCCAAATCACGCTTCTTACAAAGTGATTCATCCTGGTTTGATTGGAACGACGAAGAAGCTGTCCTATTCCCAAACTGGGAAACTGGAATCACCTGATTAGAAAGTGGGATAACTTCTTCATCCCAACTCCTATGAGATTTATTCAACTTCCTGGTGTTTCTCCAACCCTTTATGTATCCAAATCAAGCTTCTTACAAAGTGATTCATCCTGGTTTGATTGGAACGACGAAGAAGCTGTCCTATTCCCAAACTGGGAAACTGGAATCACCTGATTAGAAAGTGGGATAACTTCTTCATCCCAACTCCTATGAGATTTATTCAACTTCCTGGTGTTTCTCCACCCTTTATGTATCCAAATCAAGCTTCTTACAAAGTGATTCATCCTGGTTTGATTGGAACGACGAAGAAGCTGTTTATTCCCAAACTGGGAACTGGAATCACTGATTAGAAAGTGGGATAACTTCTTCATCCCAACTCCTATGAGATTTATTCAACTTCCTGGTGTTTCTCCACACTTTATGTATCCAAATCAAGCTTCTTACAAAGTGATTCATCCTGGTTTGATTGGAACGACGAAGAAGCTGTCCTATTCCCAAACTGGGAAACTGGAATCACCTGATTAGAAAGTGGGATAACTTACTGGTGTTTCCCCACCAATGTATCCAAATCAAGACAAAGTTTCATCCTGGTTTGATTGGAACGACGAAGAAGCTGTCCTATTCCCAAACTGGGAAATTGGAATCACCTGATTAGAAAGTGGGATAACTTCTTAATCCCAACTCCTATGAGATTTATTCAACTTCCTGGATTCTCCAACACTTTATGTATCCAAATCGAGCTTTACAAAGTGATTCATCCTGGTTTGATTGGAAACGACACGAAGCTGTCCTATTCCCAAACTAGGAAACTGGAATCACCTGATTAGAAATGTGGATAACTTCTTCATTCCAACTCCTATTAGATTTATTCAACTTCCTGGTGTTCTCCAACCCTTTATGTATCCAAATCAAGCTTCTTACAAAGTGATTCATCCTGGTTTGATTGGAACGACGAAGAAGCTTTTTATTCCAAACTGGGAAACTGGAATCACCTGATTAGAAAGTGGGATAACTTCTTAATCCCAACTCCTATGAGATTTATTCAACTTCCTGGTGATTCTCCAACACTTTATGTATCCAAATCAAGCTTCTTACAAAGTGATTCATCCTGGTTTGATTGGAACGACGAAGAAGCTGTCCTATTCCCAAACTGGGAAACTGGAATCACCTGATTAGAAAGTGGGATAACTTCTTCATTCCCAACTCCTATGAGATTTATTCAACTTCCTGGTGTTTCTCCACCATTTTATGTATCCAAATCAAGCTTCTTACAAAGTGATTCATCCTGGTTTGATTGGAACGACGAAGAAGCTGTCCTATTCCCAAACTGGGAAACTGGAATCACCTGATTAGAAAGTGGGATAACTTCTTCATCCCAACTCCTATGAGATTTATTCAACTTCCTGGTGTTTCCCCACCATTTTATGTATCCAAATCAAGCTTCTTACAAAGTGATTCATCCTGGTTTGATTGGAACGACGAAGAAGCTGTCCTATTCCCAAACTGGGAAACTGGAATCACCTGATTTGAAAGTGGGATAACTTCTCAATCCCAACTCCTATGAGATTTATTCAACTTCCTGGTGATTCTCCAACACTTTATGTATCCAAATCGAGCTTCTTACAAAGTGATTCATCCTGGTTTGATTGGAACGACGAAGAAGCTGTCCTATTCCCAAACTGGGAAACTGGAATCACCTGATTTGAAAGTGGGATAACTTCTTCATCCTAACTCCTATGAGATTTATTCAACTTCCTGGTGATTCTCCAACACTTTATGTATCCAAATAAGCTTCTTACAAAGTGATTCATCCTGGTTTGATTGCAACGACTAAGAAGCTGTCCTATTCCCAAACTAGCAAACTGGAATCACCTGATTAGAAAGTGGGATAACTTCTTCATCCCAACTCCTATGAGATTTATTCAACTTCCTGGTGTTTCTCCACCATTTTATGTATCAAAATCAAGCTTCTTACAAAGTGATTCATCCTGGTTTGATTGGAACGACGAAGAAGCTGTCCTATTCCCAAACTGGGAAACTGGAATCACCTGATTTGAAAGTGGGATAACTTCTTCATCCCAACTCCTATGAGATTTATTCAACTTCCTGGTGTTTCTCCAACACTTTATGTATCCAAATCAAGCTTCTTACAAAGTGATTCATCCTGGTTTGATTGGAACGACGAAGAAGCTGTCCTATTCCCAAACTGGGAAACTGGAATCACCTGATTAGAAAGTGGGATAACTTCTTCATCCCAACTCCTATGAGATTTATTCAACTTCCTGGTGTTTCTCCAACCCTTTATGTATCCAAATCAAGCTTCTTACAAAGTGATTCATCCTGGTTTGATTGGAACGACGAAGAAGCTGTCCTATTCCCAAACTGGGAAACTGGAATCACCTGATTAGAAAGTGGGATAACTTCTTCATCCCAACTCCTATGAGATTTATTCAACTTCCTGGTGATTCTCCAACACTTTATGTATCCAAATCAAGCTTCTTACAAAGTGATTCATCCTGGTTTGATTGGAACGACGAAGAAGCTGTCCTATTCCCAAACTGGGAAACTGGAATCACCTGATTAGAAAGTGGGATAACTTCTTCATCCCAACTCCTATGAGATTTATTCAACTTCCTGGTGTTTCCCCACCATTTTATGTATCCAAATCAAGCTTCTTACAAAGTGATTCATCCTGGTTTGATTGGAACGACGAAGAAGCTGTCCTATTCCCAAACTGGGAAACTGGAATCACCTGATTAGAAAGTGGGATAACTTCTTCATCCCAACTCCTATGAGATTTATTCAACTTCCTGGTGATTCTCCAACACTTTATGTATCCAAATCAAGCTTCTTACAAAGTGATTCATCCTGGTTTGATTGGAACGACGAAGAAGCTGTCCTATTCCCAAACTGGGAAACTGGAATCACCTGATTAGAAAGTGGGATAACTTCTTCATCCCAACTCCTATGAGATTTATTCAACTTCCTGGTGTTTCTCCAACCTTTATGTATCCAAATCAAGCTTCTTACAAAGTGATTCATCCTGGTTTGATTGGAACGACGAAGAAGCTGTCCTATTCCCAAACTGGGAAACTGGAATCACCTGATTAGAAAGTGGGATAACTTCTTCATCCCAACTCCTATGAGATTTATTCAACTTCCTGGTGATTCTCCAACACTTTATGTATCCAAATCAAGCTTCTTACAAAGTGATTCATCCTGGTTTGATTGGAACGACGAAGAAGCTGTCCTATTCCCAAACTGGGAAACTGGAATCACCTGATTAGAAAGTGGGATAACTTCTTCATCCCAACTCCTATGAGATTTATTCAACTTCCTGGTGTTTCCCACCATTTTATGTATCCAAATCAAGCTTCTTACAAAGTGATTCATCCTGGTTTGATTGGAACGACGAAGAAGCTGTCCTATTCCCAAACTGGGAAACTGGAATCACCTGATTAGAAAGTGGGATAACTTCTTCATCCCAACTCCTATGAGATTTATTCAACTTCCTGGTGATTCTCCAACACTTTATGTATCCAAATCAAGCTTCTTACAAAGTGATTCATCCTGGTTTGATTGGAACGACGAAGAAGCTGTCCTATTCCCAAACTGGGAAACTGGAATCACCTGATTAGAAAGTGGGATAACTTCTTCATCCCAACTCCTATGAGATTTATTCAACTTCCTGGTGTTTCTCCAACCCTTTATGTATCCAAATCAAGCTTCTTACAAAGTGATTCATCCTGGTTTGATTGGAACGACGAAGAAGCTGTCCTATTCCCAAACTGGGAAACTGGAATCACCTGATTAGAAAGTGGGATAACTTCTTCATCCCAACTCCTATGAGATTTATTCAACTTCCTGGTGTTTCTCCACCATTTTATGTATAAATCAAGCTTCTTACAAAGTGATTCATCCTGGTTTGATTGGAACGACGAAGAAGCTGTCCTATTCCCAAACTGGGAAACTGGAATCACCTGATTAGAAAGTGGGATAACTTCTTCATCCCAACTCCTATGAGATTTATTCAACTTCCTGGTGTTTCTCCACCATTTTATGTATCCAAATCAAGCTTCTTACAAAGTGATTCATCCTGGTTTGATTGGAACGACGAAGAAGCTGTCCTATTCCCAAACTGGGAAACTGGAATCACCTGATTAGAAAGTGGGATAACTTCTTCATCCCAACTCCTATGAGATTTATTCAACTTCCTGGTGTTTCCCCACCATTTTATGTATCCAAATCAAGCTTCTTACAAAGTGATTCATCCTGGTTTGATTGGAACGACGAAGAAGCTGTCCTATTCCCAAACTGGGAAACTGGAATCACCTGATTAGAAAGTGGGATAACTTCTTCATCCCAACTCCTATGAGATTTATTCAACTTCCTGGTGATTCTCCAACACTTTATGTATCCAAATCAAGCTTCTTACAAAGTGATTCATCCTGGTTTGATTGGAACGACGAAGAAGCTGTCCTATTCCCAAACTGGGAAACTGGAATCACCTGATTTGAAAGTGGGATAACTTCTTCATCCCAACTCCTATGAGATTTATTCAACTTCCTGGTGATTCTCCACCACTTTATGTATCCAAATCAAGCTTCTTACAAAGTGATTCATCCTGGTTTGATTGGAACGACGAAGAAGCTGTCCTATTCCCAAACTGGAAACTGGAATCACCTGATTAGAAAGTGGGATAACTTCTTCATCCCAACTCCTATGAGATTTATTCAACTTCCTGGTGTTTCTCCACCATTTTATGTATCCAAATCAAGCTTCTTACAAAGTGATTCATCCTGGTTTGATTGGAACGACGAAGAAGCTGTCCTATTCCAAAACTGGGAAACTGGAATCACCTGATTAGAAAGTGGGATAACTTCTTCATCCCAACTCCTATGAGATTTATTCAACTTCCTGGTGGTTCTCCAACACTTTATGTATCCAAATCAAGCTTCTTACAAAGTGATTCATCCTGGTTTGATTGGAACGACGAAGAAGCTGTCCTATTCCCAAACTGGGAAATTGGAATCACCTGATTAGAAAGTGGGATAACTTCTTCATCCCAACTCCTATGAGATTTATTCAACTTCCTGGTGATTCTCCACCATTTTATGTATCCAAATCAAGCTTCTTACAAAGTGACTCATCCTGGTTTAATTGAACGACGAAGAAGCTGTCATATTCCCAAATTGGGACACTGGAATCACCTGATTTGAAAGTGGGATAACTTCTTGGTGCAGCCTGGGTATGGCTTAAACTCTGGATCACTTGAAGGTGGATGGATAGAGGGTGTTCTAAGAGGCTACTAGCTCTCCTTTGAACTATGAACGTCTCCCTGAGCCTGTGGGTTGGCGCCAAGGATGGTTTGCTACTCAAAGACACAAGATCACCTTGTATTGTCTAAGATGGGATTCACAGGAATTCCTTCCTTTAAGTGAGATCAATGTTCTAGATCTGAACAGAGAAAGCTAGAGACAAGACAACAAAGTTGACTGAATAATTCTTAGATTCAAAGTTAAGAAAACAAAGCTGCATCCCCCATGTTCTTAAGGGAAAATCGAAAACCCTAATATTAAACCAAGGTGGTTTAATTCTAATTCTAATCCTAATTGTCTTTGGTTTAAATTAAATGAAAGCCCAATAACCAAAACCCTTACAAAGTAATTAAATTAAACCAACAAGCTGGTTTATCTTGATCTCCTTGCCTTGAACCAAGGCCCACGGTTTTGGCTATCTCCTGGAGCCTCTCCTCTTGTGCTCTCAGTCTTGATCTAGTAACTGGTCCACTCCACACACTGGCTGGCTCACATGGTATCTCACTCTGGTTCTGGTTCTCTTCAGTATCCTCAGCTTCACTCCTCTCTTCTACGGCAGTCTCATCACTTGGCTCATCCTCATCAGTCTCGCTCAGCTCCTCTTCTATGTCTCTGGTCATGGCTACACCATCCCCTCCTCCTTTAAAAGGATTTGACCTCAAATCCAAGTCATCTGCAATAAAAGGATCCAAGTCAGAAACATTGAAAGTAGAACTGATTATGTATTTCCCTTCAAGGTCAATCTGGTAGGCATTGTTGTTGATTCTTTTCAGCACTTTGAAAGGTCCATCTTTCCTTGGTAGCAACTTTGATTTCCTCTCAACAGGAAACCTCTCTTTTCTCATGTGAATCCACACAAGATCACCCGGTTCAAGCACTAGCTCCTTGCGCCCCTTGTTCTTCTGCCTCTCATACATCTTGGTCCTCTCCTCAATGTTCTTCCTGACCTGTTCATGCAAAGACAAAACGAACTCGGCCTTTTGCTTGCCATCAAGGTTAGTTTGTTCTTTTAAAGGTAAAGCAAATAAATCAAGAGGAGACAATGGATTAAAACCATAAACAACTTGAAAAGGAGAAAGTTTAGTAGCTGAATGCACTGCTCTGTTATATGCAAACTCTACATGTGGTAAACAATCCTCCCATGTCCTAATGTTACTCTTAATGATGGCACGCAAAAGAGTAGACAATGTCCTATTGACTGATTCAGTTTGACCATCAGTTTGGGGATGACAAGTAGTTGAAAACAATAGCTTAGTTCCCAACTTTCCCACAGAGTTTTCCAGAAGTAGCTAAGGAACTTAGTATCTCTATCAGAAACTATAGTCCTAGGCATACCATGCAATCTAACAACTTCTCTAAAGAATAGATCAGCTACCAAAGATGCATCATCAGTTTTATGACAAGGTATGAAGTGAGCCATCTTAGAAAACATGTCAACAACCACAAAGATACTATCTCTTCCCTTCCTAGTTCTAGGCAATCCCAAGACAAAGTACATAGAGATATCAACCCATGGTGCAGTAGGAATAGGGAGGGGTGTATACAAACCTGTTGGTTGGACCTTAGACTTGGCTTGCTTGCACACGACACACCTTGAGCACACACGCTCCACTTCTTTCTTCATACTCGGCCAGTAGAAGTGTTCCTGCAAGGTGGAGAGTGTTTTGGCGACTCCAAAGTGTCCCATCAGCCCTCCTGCGTGAGCTTCCCTAACATACAATTCTCTCAAAGAACCACTAGGAACACACAGGCGGTTATCATAGAAAAGAAATCCTTTTACTTGATAGAATTTTCCACTTGCATGCTTCTGTTGAGTTGAGCTGAATATATGTATGAAGAGCTAAGGAGTTGAAGAGGAAAGGAGATGAGGAAGCTTAAGGGAGTTTAGGGAGAGCATGGTACGGACGTCCGTACAAGGCCGTACAAGCCGTACAGTCCGTACCATCCAGCATCGACCAAGACTTACCTTGCATCAGCCAAGTAACACGGTAACTAAGGTAAAGGGAAGGAACTTACCTTGAGGCATCAGACCGTTTAGGGATAAGGTAGAGCGCGCCTTGACAGGCTGGAACAGCTGGAAAGGCAAGAGCATCTCGGTCCAAGATGCCAGATACTCCGCGCATGTGGAGAAGCTAATTGGCTAGTCCAAATGAGCTTATCCTCTCCTGATTGACCTCACATGCTTTAGTCTTCTCTTGATTTCGAAAACCCTTGTATGCTCACTCTATATATTGTAACTCATCAACCCTAATGAAGATTATGCAGTTTGAGTCTCTCTAATCTCTTAGACACTATGGTTTTCTCTTAGACACTAAACGGCTCTATCTAGTCTCCTAATCTTTCACAAACTTCTCTTAATCACTTCCTAAACACTCTCTTTATTCTGATTACTCTAAGGATCTCTTAATCTCATATGGTATCAGAGCCAGGTTCATTTGAATCTGGGGTTTGATCTTTAGAGAGTTACAAGCTAAACGTCTTTGAAGCTACACGCGAGTAGTCTTGAAGGTGTTGAAGCTGTGGTCCGTTCTAGTTGAAGCTGTGCTACGTTCTGTTGGTTTGCGTGATTCTAGACTCAAGGTTGGTGTGTACGAGATCCAAGATTCAAGTTTTCAAGTCAAGCAAAGATGGAACATGGGATGAACATGAGGATGAAGGTAGCGGTTACTTTCAAAGGTAGCAACTACCTTGTGTGGTCTCGGATGGTGAAGACTGCGGTGGGAAGTAAGGGTTTGTGGGGGCACATCACAACAGGGGAGGCTCCGAAACTCATTACTCAGGGAGGAGATCAAGAAGAGGTCTCCAATGAAGCGGCTGTGGAGAAATGGCAACAAGAAGACATGCTGGTGATGACGGTTCTACACGCATCCTTGGACCCAGCTATCTTGGATGCCTACAGCTACTGTGAATCAGCCAAGGAGCTGTGGGACACGCTGAAGAAGGTGTATGGGAACACTTCCAACCTCAGCCGTGTGTTTGAAGTGAAGCTAGCGATCAACCGTCTTGCACAAGAGGACATGGAGTTCACTAAGCACTTGGGGAGGTTCAGGTCCTTATGGTCAGAGCTGGAGATGCTGAGGCCGAGCACAACTGATCCAGATCAGCTGAATGAGAGGCGCGAGCAAGACAAGGTCTTTGGGCTGCTTCTCACACTGAACCCGGCCTACACCCAGCTCATCCAGCACATGTTAAGGTCAGACAAGCTTCCGGACCTTGAGGAGGTGTGTGCACAAATCCAAAGGGAGCAGGGATCCATGGGTTTGTTTGGAGGAAAGGGGGAGCTCTCTCTTGCCAATCAAGCAGCTCATGAGGATTCAACCGAGGCTCCACAAGCAAACAAGGCATCTCACGGGAAGTACGAGGACAGGAAGTTCAATGGCAACTGTGATCATTGCAAGAAGCATGGTCATAAGAAGAGCCAATGCTGGATACTGCACCCACACCTCAAGCCGGCCAAGTTCATGAAGGAGCGTGAGGGAAGGGCAAATGTGACTGAAGGTTCAAGCGGAGCTGGCACCAGCAAGATCAGTGAAGTGGATGGGCTTGGAGGCAATGATGGGAATGGGAAGTCTCTGGTGGCTTACACAGGCGCCTCAAGCTCCCGCAGCAATGATGACTACATCAAGAGATCAGACCTTGATGCCCTCTTCAAAATGCTAAAGGAAAACGGTAACACTTACGGTTATTCCTTTGGAGCTTCTATGATTGCATATAAGGATGATCACTTGATTAGAGAACTAGTAGAACGGTTAGAAACTAGGAATGAGTATAGACATGCTCACATTGCTAGAACTGATAAGATGCATCCATCACTTAGTAATCTATGCCATAATGCTAAACGAGTAGGTAAACCATTGATTGTTGATTCTGGTGCATCACATCATATGATAAGTGATGAAAACTTGATTAAGGATATAGAACCTACACATGGGCATGTGATGATAGCAAATGGGGATAAGATACCTATTAGAGGAATAGGAAAGCTTAAGCTGTTTAACAAAGAATCTAGAGCTTTTTACATGCCTGAATTCACATCAAACCTATTATCAGTGAAGAAATGTACTAATGATTTACAATGCAATGTTATCTTTAGTCCTAATGATGTGAAGTTTCAGGATATTGAGAGCAGCAGGTTGATTGGGAAAGGGGTGACTAAGGGAGATCTCTATATGCTTGAAGAACTCACTTCTGTTCCTGATTATAGTTGCTCGTTTACTTCTGCTTCTTTGTTGAATAAAAATGCATTGTGGCATGCTAGAGTAGGACACCCTCATGTTAAAGCTTTGAACTTAATGGTACCAGGTGTTGTGTTTGAGAATAAAGATTGTGAAGCTTGCATTTTAGGCAAGCATTGTAGAACTGTGTTTCAAAAGTCTACTACCGTTTATGATAATTGCTTTGATCTAATTCATTCAGATGTATGGACTGCCCCTTGCTTATCTAGAGATAGTTATAAGTATTTTGTCACATTCATTGATGAAAAATCCAAATACACCTGGTTAACCTTAATTCAGACCAAAGATAGGGTACTTGATGCATTTAGGAACTTTCAAACTTATGTAACTAACCATTATCATGCTAAGATTAAAATTTTGAGATCAGATAATGGAGGAGAGTACACGAGTCATGCATTCAAGCAACACCTATCACAACATGGGATCCTACATCAAACAAGCTGTCCTTATACTCCACAGCAAAATGGAGTGGCTGAGAGGAAGAATAGGCATCTCATGGAAGTGGCAAGGTCACTTATGTTTCAGAGTAATGTTCCAAAGAGATTTTGGAGTGATGCGGTTGCCACTGCTTGTTACCTGATAAACAGAACTCCAACCAAAGTTCTGAATGAGAAGGCTCCATTTGAAGTTCTGAACAGGTACAAGCCAGCTCTTGATTACTTGCGAGTCTTTGGATGCCTATGCTTTGTCCTCAAACCAGGAGAGATGATCAACAAGCTAGAAGCAAGAAGTACTAAGGCTGTGTTCATAGGATACTCAGCTACACAGAAAGGATACAAATGCTATGATCCTATAGCAAGGAGAGTTCTTGTATCTAGAGATGTGAAGTTCTTGGAAGATAGAGGATACTATGAAGAAAAGAATCAAGAAGACCTGAAGGACTTAACATCAGACAAGGCCACCACCTTGCGGATCATTCTTGAAGGTCTTGGAATCAGTACATCCCAGGATCCGAGGAATCACGCAACTACACCTCCTGAAGTTGGTTCACCATCCCACCTTGATCATGAGGGAGGAGAGGAGCATGAGGAGCCTATGCAAGAGGCCAACCAAGATGAAGGAGGAGTAGAGAATGAAGGAGAAGAGAGCATAGGCTCGGATGGTCATGGACATGATCATGGTGTGACACAAACACCTTCTCAAGATGAAGTGGTAGAAGAACAACAGGAAGAAGAACCGTTGTGCAGCCACTAAGAAGGAGTACAAGGATAAGGAAGGATCCTTCCAGTTGGGTAAACACGAGAGTGTACTACAATGCCCAAGCTGTGGAGCATCCTTCTCAAGCCGTGTGCTCCTTGCTCAATATCCAGAAGCACATTGCGCTTCATGGTAAACTTGGATGAGAATCACATCCCAAGAAGCTATGAAGAAGCAATGAAAGATAAAGAATGGAAGGAATCAGTTGGAGATGAGGCAGGAGCGATGATCAAGAATGATACATGGTATGAGAGTGAGTTACCAAAAGGGAAGAAGGCTGTGACTAGTAGATGGATATTCACAATCAAGTACAAAGCGGATGGAAAGGTTGAGAGGAAGAAGTCAAGGCTAGTTGCAAGAGGTTTCACTCAAACTTATGGAGAAGATTACATAGAAACCTTTGCACCAGTAGCTAAACTCCACACAATCCGGATTGTACTAAGCTTGGCTGTGAATCTTGGATGGGGGTTATGGCAAATGGATGTGAAGAATGCGTTTCTACAAGGTGAACTTGAGGATGAAGTGTATATGCATCCACCTCCAGGCCTTGAACACTTAGTAAAGATGGGAATGTTGAGATTGAAGAAAGCCATCTATGGACTGAAGCAATCACCAAGGCTTGGTACAACAAGTTGAGCACTACTCTGAATGGCCGAGGCTTCAAGAAGTCTGAACTAGATCACACTCTCTTCACACTCACGACTCCCCTCAGGTATGATTGCCTCTCTTGTGTATGTTGATGATATCATTATCACAGGGAGTGATAAGGAAGGTATCATAGCACCAAGGAGTTTCTTAAATCCATGTTTGAGATTAAAGACTTGGGAGAAATGAAATACTTCCTGGAATTGAGATATGTAGATCCAAGGAAGGTTTGTTCATGTCCCAAAGGAAATATACACTTGATCTTTTGAAAGGTGCAGGTGCTTATGGAGGCAAGACAGCAAGGATGCCTATGGAGGATGGCTACAAAGTCCCACGAGAGGGGGAGATTGAAGACAGCAAACCTTATCAGGATCCTAAACTCTATAGAAAACTAGTTGGCAAATTGATTTATCTTACTATAACAGACCTGACATTGCTTTGCTGTGAATCAGGTGAGTCAACACATGCAAGTGCCTAAGGAAGTATCACTGGCATGGTGGAGAGGATCTTGATGTATCTCAACGGCTCACCTGATCAAGGAGTATGGATGGGCTGCAATGGAGCACTGAAGTGGTGGGATATTGTGATGCGGATTGGGCTGGTGATAGAGCAGACAGGAGATCAACCACAGGCTATTGCACTTTTCATTGGAGGCAACTTGGTGACTTGGAGAGACGAGAAGCAGAAGGTAGTGGTTGTCAGTGCAAGAAGGCCGAGTATAGAGCCATGCTGACGTTCACCACGAGTTGGTATGGATCAAAGGCATCTTGAAGCACTTGGAGATTGATCAAGCAACTCCAATGACAATGCATTGTGACAATCAAGCTGCCATCCACATTGCATCCAACTCGGTGTTTCATGAGAGGACCAAGCACATTGAAGTTGATTGTCACAAGGTGAGACAGATGTATCAAGCAACCAAGGAGTTTCTTAATCCATGTTTGAGATTAAAGACTTGGGAGAATGAAATATTCCTTGGAATTGAGATATTAGATCCAAGGAAGGTTTGTTCATGTCCCAAAGGAAATATACACTTGATCTTTGAAAGGTGCAGGTGCTATGGAGGCAAGACAGCAAGGATGCCTATGGAGGATGGCTACAAAGTCCACGAGAGGGGGAGATTGAAGACAGCAAACCTTATCAATCCTAAACTCTATAGAAAACTAGTTGGCAAATTGATTTATCTTACTATAACTAGACCTGACTCTGCTTTGCTGTGAATCAGGTGAGTCAACACATGCAAGTGCCTAAGGAGTATCACTGGCACATGGTGGAGAGGATCTTGATGTATCTCAACGGCTCACCTGATCAAGGAGTATGGATTGGGCTGCAATGGAAGCACTGAAGTGTTGAGTTGAGCTGAATAGGTATGAAGAGCTAAGGAGTTGAAGAGGAAAGGAGATGAGGAGCTTAAGGGAGTTTTAGGGAGAGCATGGTACCGTCCGTACAAGGCCGTACAAGCCGTACAGTCCGTACCATCCAGCATCGACCAAGACTTACCTTGCATCAGCCAAGTAACACGGTAACTAAGGTAAGGGAAGGAACTTACCTTGAGGCATCAGACGTTTAGGGATAAGGTAGAGCGCGCCTTGACAGGCTGGAACAGCTGGAAAGGCAAGAGCATCTCGGTCCAAGATGCCAGATACTCCGCGCATGTGGAGAAGCTAATTGGCTAGTCCAAATGAGCTTATCTCTCCTGATTGACCTCACATGCTTTAGTCTTCTCTTGATTTCGAAAACCCTTGTATGCTCACTCTATAATGTAACTCATCAACCCTAATGAAGATTATGCAGTTGAGTCTCTCTAATCTCTTAGACACTATGGTTTTCTCTTAGACACTAAACGGCTCTATCTAGTCTCCTAATCTTTCACAAACTTCTCTTAATCACTTCCTAAACACTCTCTTTATTCTGATTACTCTAAGGATCTCTTAATCTCATAGCTTCTCAGATTCTCTAAACACATCTTTAAACTCAGGATCATTAGCATAGCAAGATTTGATATGTTCAAATCCTAAGAGTTTAGTTTCCATTGAAGATAAAAGAGTATACCTTCTGGAGAGTGCATCAGCCACTACATTCTCCTTACCTTTCTTGTAGTGGATGACATAGGGAAAGGTCTCAATGAACTCCACCCACGGGCATGTCTCTTGTTCAGCTTCTGTTGCCCTTTGAGATGTTTAGGGATTCATGATCTGTATGGATCACACAAAACTCCTTAGGCACACAAGTAAGTTGCCACACTTGTAAAGCTCTCACCAAGGCATACAGCTCATTGTCATAGGTAGGAGGATAGTTCAAGGTGGCCCTCCTAGTTTCTCACTGAAATAAAGCTATGGGTTTCTTATCCTGCATCAACACAGCTCCAATTCCAATACCAGATGCATCACATTCAATTTCAAAAGTCTTAGAAAAGTCAGGAAGTGCAAGTAAGGGAGCACTTGTTAACTTCTCTTTTAGCATTTGAAATGCCTCTTCTTGGGCTGGCCCCCCAAGTGAAACCTACACTCTTCTTGACTACTTCAGTCAGTGGTGCTGCAACTGTACTGAAATCTCTCACAAACCTCCGGTAGAGAAGCAGCAAGTCCATGAAAAACTTCTGACCTCTCCTATAGATTTAGGAATCGGCCACTCCCTGATAGCTTTCACCTTTTCCTCATCAACCTGGATGCCCTGTGAAGTCACAACAAAACCTAAAAAGACAAGGTTATCTGTGCCAAAAGAGCACTTCTTATGGTTAGCATACAGATTTTCTTTTCTAAGCACATCTAGAACTTGTTTCAAGTGGTTAACATTTCTTTCATGGTCTTGCTGTAAATCAGGATATCATCCAAAGTAAACAACTACAAAATCGTCCTATCAAAGCTCTCAAGACATGATTCCATTCATACAATCCTAGCTTAGTCTTTCTTCTAAATCTGGTGGTAACCACTCTTTAAATCAATTTTAGAAAAGACACATGAACCATGTAACTCATCTAGCATATCATCTAAGCGAGGAATAGGATGTCTGTACTTAACTGTTATGTTGTTGATGGCTCTGCAGTCCACACACATCCTCCAGCTTCCATCTTTTTTGGCACCAAGAGGACAGGTACAGCACAAGGACTCATACTCTCCCTGATATGTCCCTCTCCATTAGCTCATTGACTTGTTTCTGAAGCTCCTTAGTCTCCACAGGGTTGGTCCTGTATGCTGGACGGTTTGGTAAAGTAGCTCCTGGTACAAAGTCAATCTGGTGCTCTATTCCCCTAATAGGCGGCAGACCTATGGGATTGTCCTCTGGGAACACATCTCTATACTCCTGGAAAAGACTCTCAATCTCCTCTGGAATCGCAGGAACAGGGTTAGTAGTAGAGCTCAACAATTCTTTATAAACCACTAGTATAAAATTTGATTGTTCAATCACAGCAGTTTTGATATCTTTAGCGGTAGCAAAGAGGTTGAGTTTACTTACCCTGGCTGGTCTCTTCAAGAAGCAAGGACTTGCTGGCGGCCTTGGACTCTCCTCTCTTCATTTTGAGATGCATCTGATCCTGGTGTACCTCCTGAGGGGTCATTGGCGCCAGGGTAACTTGTTTATCCTTATGGATAAAAGTGTATCTGTTGGTAAAGCCATCATGTACTGATCTCTTATCATACTGCCATGGACGTCCAAGAAGGATGTGGCTAGCTTCCAGGGGTGCTACATCACAAGTGATCTCATCCTGGTACTTTCCCACTGATAGCAATACCTTCACTTGCTTGGTGATCTTTAATCCTCCCTCATCATTGATCCATTGCAAGAGATATGGCTTAGGATGCTTGAACACTTGAAGACCCAACTTCTATGATTTTAGAGAGTTGAACAGGTATTGAGAGATTTAGAGAAAGATTAAAGTGAGATGAGATGATTTATGAAATGTAGAAGAGAAACATGATGAACTAGAGAGAGAATCTGATGAACTCGTGTTAATCATTAATCAAGACAGAGTTTACAATATATAGAGAGAGACATTAGGGTATTCAGAAGCTCTAAGCATGTGTGGTCAAGGATAAGGTTGCTTTAATTCAAATGTAAACCAATGAGGAAGATCACACGCTTATGGCATCTTTGGGGAGACTCCTTTTGCCTTTACAGCCTGTGCCAGACTGTGAGGATAAGCCGTGGTCACTCTATCCATCCAAACGGTCATATCTCCTAAGGTAAAACCCCTTTGGCCGTTTAACCCTTTCACCCGGGTAACTTTCCTCTTGGTCGCGTTATGGATCGACCCGGACAGTACGGACGGTACGGCCGGTACGGCCTCTTGTACGGCCTGGTCGATCCCTAACTTTCCTTCCCTTTGCCTTCACATTCTCACATCCTCAACTCCTTAAGCCATCTCCCCATACACTGAACAGCTCATTTTAACACTCCCCCTCAAGCTTAACTTAGTAACTTAGTTAAGCTTGGAACCACCATGAGATCTTCCTCATTAAAAACCTCACCAAGGAAAACCCATTGGGACAAAACCTTGATGAGGGAAAAAGAGTGAAGACCTCATGGCAAAGGGGATCAGCTCCTTGGGGAAAGATCTATGAGCCCCAATCTGGTATGAATGGACTCCATAGTCTTTTGTCTTGCGGCCTTGGTGAACACATCCGCAAGTTGATCCTCACTCCTTGTGTAGCATGGCAAGATCACTCCCAAGACAATCATCTGCCTCACCTTGTGACAATCAACTTCAATGTGCTTGGTTCTCTCATGGAAGACTGAGTTGGTCGCAATGTGTATAGCCGCTTGATTATCACAATGCATAGTCATTGGAGTTCCCTGCTCTATCTCCAAGTGCTTCAAGATTCCTTTGATCCATACCAACTCATTGGTAAGCTTCAGCATTGCTCTATACTCAGCTTCAGCGCTTGAACAAGACACCACCTTCTGCTTCTTACTCTTCCAAGTCACCAAGTTGCCTCCAATGAATGTACAATAGCCGGTGGTTGATCTCCTGTCTGCTCTATCTCCAGCCCAATCCGCATCACAGTATCCCACCACTTCAGTGCTCTTGTTGCATCCCATCCACACTCCAAGGCTTGACGTCCCATTCAGATACAAGAGAAGTCTCTCCACCATGCGCCAGTGATGATCCTTTGGGACTTGCATATGCTGGCTCACTTGGTTCACCGCAAAGCATATGTCTGGTCGTGTGATTGTAAGGTAGATGAGCTTCCCTACTAGCTTCCTGTACAGCTTTGGATCATGAAAGGCCTTGCTATCTTCAACCTCCCCCTCACGTGGAACCTTGTATCCATCTTCAAGAGGCATCTTTGCTGTCTTGTCTCCTTGTATACCTGCATCTTTCAAAAGATCAAGTGTATACTTCCTTTGGGAAATGAACAATCCTTCCTTAGATCTACACAACTCAATTCCAAGGAAGTATTTCATTTCCCCTAAGTCTTTGATTTCAAACACAGATTTCAAAAACTCCTTTGTGGCTTTTATACCAGCCTTATCACTACCTGTTATGATAATGTCATCAACATATACGAGTAGACAGATGATACCTGAAGGTGTAGTGAGGGTGAAGAGGGTGTGATCCAACTCTGACTTCTTGAACCCACGGCCATTCAGAGTAGTACTCAGCTTGTTGTACCATGCTCTAGGTGATTGCTTCAACCCATAGATTGCCTTCTTGAGTCTCAATACATTCCCTGGTTTCACAAGATGTTCAAGACCCGGTGGTGGATGCATGTACACTTCATCTTCTAGTTCTCCCTGAAGAAATGCATTCTTCACATCCATCTGCCAAAGCTCCCACTCAAGGTTCACAGCAAGAGACAATACAATTCTTATTGTATGTAGCTTGGCAACAGGGGCAAAGGTATCAATGTAGTCTTCCCCATATGTTTGAGTGTATCCTCTAGCCACCAGTCTTGTCTTCTTTCTGTCAATGGTTCCATCAGGTAGATACTTAATGGTGAATATCCACTTGCTGGTTACTGCCTTCTTTCCTTTTGGCAACTCACTTTCAAACCAAGTGTCATTCTTTATCATGGCATTTGCCTCATCTCCAACAGATTCCTTCCAATCTTGATGTAGCATTGCCTCTTCATATGATCTTGGTACACTACTTTCATCTAGGCTCATCATGAATGCGCAATGCTCCTTTGGATAACAGGCAAATGAACACACAGCTTGAGAAGGATGCTCCACAGCCTGGGCATTGTAGTACACTCTCGTGTTTACCCAGTTGGAAGCATCTCTCTTCAGCCGTGTGCTTCTCCTCAATGGTACCTCAGCTGGTGCTTGCTCTGGTGCTTCTACTTCAGTTGCTTCCACTTCTCCTTGTTCTGGTAACTCATTAAGCTCTTCATTACTTGGTTCAGCTCCACCTTGATCAGGATGATCCGCAAAATCTTGATTCTCATCCGGCTCAATTCCATTCCCTCCCTCATGATCAAGGTGAGATGGTTCTTCAGCTTCTTGTCTTTCAGATGACTGATTCTCTGTCGACTCCTGGGACATTCCAATTCCAAGACCTTCTAGTATCTGTCTCAAGCTTGTAGCTCTATCTGAAGGTTGTGAAAGATCCTCCAGCTCTTTCCAATCTTTATCTTCATAGTAGCTCTTCTCTTCAAAGAACTTGACATCTCTTGATACAAGAACTCTCCTTGACTCAGGAACAAAGCACTTGTATCCCTTCTGTGTGGTTGAGTATCCTATCATCATAGCTTTGATACTCTTTGCTTCCAGCTTGTTTCTCATCTCTCCCGGGATAAGAACATAGTTTACACACCCAAACACTCTTAGGTGATCTAGGACTGGCTTGCTGTTGTTGAGAACTTCATAAGGAGCTTTGTCTTCCAGGATCTTGGTTGGATTCCTATTGATTAGGTAGCAAGCCGTGATCACAGCATCACTCCAGAATCTCTTTGGCACTCTCATCTGGAACATCATTGATCTAGCCACTTCCATAAGATGTCTGTTCTTTCTCTCAGCCACTCCATTTTGTTGAGGTGTATACGGGCAACTCGTTTGGTGAAGTATCCCATGTTGAGCTAGATGGTTCTTGAATGCATGGCCAGTATACTCTCCACCATTATCAGACCTGAAAATCTTAATCTTGGCATTATACTGGTTAGAAACATATGATTGAAAGTTTCTAAATGCATCTAGAACCCTATCCTTTGTTTTAATTAGTGTTATCCAGGTGTATTTGGATTTCTCATCTATGAATGTGACAAAGTATTTGTAATTGTCCCTAGATAAGCATGGAGCAGTCCATACATCAGAATGAACAAGATCAAAGCATTTATCATAGATAGTAGTAGATCTCTTGAACACAGTCTTACAATGTTTTCCCAAAATACAAGCTTCACACTCATTATTTTTAAACATGACACCTGGTAACATTAAGCTTAAGGCTCTAACATGTGGATGTCCTAGCCTAGAATGCCACAATGCACCTCTACTTAAAACGGAACTCAACAAGCAACTAGAACTAGAAATGATAGAAAGGTCTTCAAGTAAATAAAGGTCTCCTTTGGTTACTCCTTGCCCAATCAACTTACTGCTTTCAATATCCTGAAATTTCACATCATTAGGACTGAAAATAACATTGCATTGAAGATCATTGGTACACCTCTTAACAGATAATAGATTAGAAGTAAACTCAGGCATGTACAAAGCTTTAGAATCCTTATTAAACAGTTTCAAGTCTCCTACTCCTCTAATAGGAATTCTATCACCATTTGCAATCATTACATGTCCATGAGCCGGTTCTATGTTCTTTATAAGGCTATCATCACTTATCATGTGATGTGAAGCACCTGAATCAATAATCAATGGTTTTATTCCTTGAGCAATATGATTCCTAGGTGATTCTTTTACCAGTTTCAGTTTATCAATGAGATCAAGCAATGTGGATTCATTTCTAGACATCCTATCAGCAGCAAAGGTTGTATATCTATCTGGTTCATTTCCCATTCTATCAAAGTTTCCTAGCAAGCTATCACAAGTTCTAGGCAACACATGAGCAGTATAGGAATAACCAAGGGCTTTACCAGACTCTTTAAGGGCTTTGATCAAGGCATCAATGTCTGACTTCTTGATCACCTCATGATCCATGTTCTTCACAGCTCCTTGGTGGTGAGAGGTTAAGGCTCTTCCTTCACTTTCACCCGCAAGACCAGATGAGCCAGCTCCTGATGCGCCAGCTTCACTTGTCTCTGCAGAAAGGTGAGCTCTTCCCTCTCTCTCCTTGTTGAACTTGGCCGGCTTCAAATGGGGGTGTAGGATCCAGCACTGACTCCTCTTGTGTCCCGGCTTCTTGCAATGGTCACAGTTTCCACTGAACTTCCTTTCCTCTCCACGGTAAGCAGCCTTGTGTGCTTGGATTGCTTCAGCCTTGTTGGACAGAGCCATGTCTCCTTTCCCTCCAAACATACCAAGTGACCCCTCTTCCTTCTGAATCTGCGCACACACTTCCTCCATAGATGGAAGACTCGGCATCCTCAACATGTGCTTGATCACATCATTGAATGGAGGATCTAGTGTCAGCAGCAATCCAAACACCTGATTCTGCTCCCTCCTCTCCATGAGTAGCTCTTGATCCGCGGTGCTTGGCCTCAATGATTCAAGCTCAGACCACAAGGATCTATACTTGCCCAAATGCTTGGTGAACTCTTCTCCATCTTGAACCAGTGTGTTGATGGCCTTCTTAATCTCATACACGCGGTTCAGATTGGTAACGTTCCCAAATGTCTTCTGGAGTACCTCCCACAGGTGTTTTGGAGTCTCGCAGTAGCTGTAGGCCTCCAAGAGATGCTCTTCAAGGGACCCTTGTAGCACTGAAAGCACCATCAAGTCTTCTTGAATCCACTTCTTCTCGGCAGCAGCAACTTGATCTCCCACACCTTCATCTCCTTCTCCGTCTTTAGCCACTGGCTTGGTTGCATCATCCGTGATGTGACTCCACAGCCCTAGCCTCCCAATGGTTGTCTTCACCAGCCTTGACCACAACAGGTAGTTACTACCACCCTTCAACGCAACAGGAACCGTAATGACCTTGTAGTTTCCCTCCATCTTGCTTTGTTAGAACCGAAAAGAAAGTATGAAAGAGTATGAACTGAAGCTGAAGAACACTCTAAATCTCAATACCAAAGCCAACCTGGCTCTGATACCATATGATTTTAGAGAGTTGAACAGGTATTGAGAGATTTAGAGAAAGATTAAAGTGAGATGAGATGATTTATGAAATGTAGAAGAGAAACATGATGAACTAGAGAGAGAATCTGATGAACTCGTGTTAATCATTAATCAAGACAGAGTTTACAATATATAGAGAGAGACATTAGGGTATTCAGAAGCTCTAAGCATGTGTGGTCAAGGATAAGGTTGCTTTAATTCAAATGTAAACCAATGAGGAAGATCACACGCTTATGGCATCTTTGGGGAGACTCCTTTTGCCTTTACAGCCTGTGCCAGACTGTCAGGATAAGCGCGGTCACTCTATCCATCCAAACGGTCATATCTCCTAAGGTAAAACCCCTTTGGCCGTTTAACCCTTTCACCCGGGTAACTTTCCTCTTGGTCGCGTTATGGATCGACCCGGACAGTACGGACGGTACGGCCGGTACGGCCTCTTGTACGGCCTGGTCGATCCCTAACTTTCCTTCCCTTTGCCTTCACATTCTCACATCCTCAACTCCTTAAGCCATCTCCCCATACACTGAACAGCTCATTTTAACAACTTCTCCACCAGCTCAGCACTTGCTACATTAGTACAACTTCCTCCATCAATGATCAAGCTACAAACCTTTTCTTGAATCAAGCATCTGGTGTGAAACAAGTTTTCCCTTTGCTCATCTTCTTTGGTTTTAGGTTGAGCATTTAGAAGTCTCCTGGTGACCAATAGCTCTCCACGGACAGGGTACTCCACGCCTTCCTCATCAGACTCTTGGCCGGCGTCCTCCTCTTCAGATATCACCTCCCCGTCGGCTAAGATAGTCATCACCTTCTTGTTGGTGCACTCATTAGCATAGTGACCAAAACCATGACACTTGAAACACTTAATGTTCCTGGTCTTAGTAGGTGTGGCTACTCCTTTACCCTTGTCATCTCTCTTGGTCTCCACTGAAGAAGAACCTTCTTTGGACTTATCCCCTGGCTTATCTTCCTTGGAGTAAGCCGGTTTTGAAGCAGGAGTGTATGAAGACCGGGTAGAGCTCTTCCTCTTGTTCTGCTGCTCAATCAAAATAGCCTTATGTAGCAGTTCATCCATGTCCTCATACTCTTGTAGCTCCAACCTATCTTGTATATCTCTGTTAAGACCTCCTTGGAATCTAGCCATAGTAGCTTCTACTTCTTCTTCTAAGTCAGCTTTCAACATGAGTGTTTCCATCTCCTGATGATAGTCCTCTACACTCTTAGATCCTTGAGAAAGCCTTCTCAACTTCTGGTGTAGATCTCTTCCATAGTGATTAGGAACAAATCTCTTCTTCATCACAGTTTTCATCTCAAACCAGGAAGCTACCTGAGGCTCTCCATTGCGTCTCCTGGTAGTAGCAATCTGATCCCACCAGCTGATAGCATAACCACAGAATTCAGTAGCTGCTAGTCTCACTTTTCTCTCCTCAGTGATGAACTGTTGGCAATTGAAAACCAGTTCAATCTTCTTCTCCCACTCTAAGTAAGCATCAGGATCATTCTTCCCATGGAATGGAGGGATTCTAAGCTTGAGATTGCCTAGGTTATCAGTAGCTGGTCGCCTGCGGTTGTGATTTCTACCATGATGACTAGCCTGAGATCCATCATCACTTTCATCAGCTGACTCTTCTTGATAATGTTCTCCATAAATCCCACGACCCCTAAGCTCAACTCGTTGCCCTCTTATAGGTCCAATGCGTGCTCTCTGAGCTCCAGCAGCAACCGCGTCCCTCTCTTGCCCTGCATTATCACCAGGTAAAGTTTCATTAGCTTGTTGAGCACGGTTGTAAGTATTTTGCATTCTTCTGGTTATCTCAGCTATCATAGCCTCAAATTGAACTTGGTTGAGGTTGATTTGCTGGACAGCCGGTTCTCCTGAACTCTCAGGTTGCTTTCCATCTCGTCTCTCTTCACTCATTGTTCCTGACATAGTTAGAGAAAACACAAAGCCAGGAACAAAATTATCTCTCTCTCACTCAAGTTTTCAAATCGCCAAGTCTCAGCTCTTCCCACAAGTTCAGTTGAAAAACAAAGTTCTACACTTAAGATCTAGAACTAAAACCCCAATGAATCAGATAGAAAGTATTAAGAGATTTAGGCACCAGCTGACTTTACCACCCTGAGCTGGATTTCTCTTCAGCTAGCTGGATTACTCTTCAGCTATATATATATATATATTTTTTTTTTTTTGATTTGGATCAGAGATCTCTTTTCTTTTTTTTTTTGATTTGCAGGGTTGGCTCAGCTGGCTTACAACAGATAGAAAGATAAGAGAAGTGTTTGATGGAATGAATGATCTGAGTAGTCAAATCGCAAACCCTAACCTTCAAGTGGCTCTGATACCACTTGGTGCAGCCTGGGTATGGCTTAAACTCTGGATCACTTGAAGGTGGATGGATAGAGGGTGTTCTAAGAAGCTACTAGCTCTCCTTTGAACTATGAACGTCTCCCTGAGCCTGTGGGTTGGCGCCAAGGATGGTTTGCTACTCAAAGACACAAGATCACCTTGTATTGTCTAAGATGGGATTCACAGGAATTCCTTCCTTTAAGTGAGATCAATGTTCTAGAGCTGAACAGAGAAAGCTAGAGACAAGACAACAAAGTTGACTGAATAATTCTTAGATTCAAAGTTAAGAAAACAAAGCTGCATCCCCCATGTTCTTAAGGGAAAATCGAAAACCCTAATATTAAACCAAGGTGGTTTAATTCTAATTCTAATCCTAATTGTCTTTGGTTTAAATTAAATGAAAGCCCAATAACCAAAACCCTTACAAAGTAATTAAATTAAACCAACAAGCTGGTTTATCTTGATCTCCTTGCCTTGAACCAAGGCCCACGGTTTTGGCTATCTCCTGGAGCCTCTCCTCTTGTGCTCTCAGTCTTGATCTAGTAACTGGTCCACTCCACACACTGGCTGGCTCACATGGTATCTCACTCTGGTTCTAGTTCTCTTCAGTATCCTCAGCTTCACTCCTCTCTTCTACGGCAGTCTCATCACTTGGCTCATCCTCATCAGTCTCGCTCAGCTCCTCTTCTATGTCTCTGGTCATGGCTACACCACTTCTTAATCCCAACTCCTATGAGATTTATTCAACTTTCTGGTGATTCTCCAACACTTTATATATCCAAATCGAGCTTCTTACAAAGTGATTCATCCTGGTTTGATTGGAACGACGAAGAAGCTGTCCTATTCCCAAACTGGGAAACTGGAATCACCTGATTAGAAAGTGGGATAACTTCTTCATTCCAACTCCTATTATATTTATTCAACTTCCTGGTGTTTCTACAACCCTTTATGTATCCAAATCAAGCTTCTTACAAAGTGATTCATCCTGGTTTGATTGGAACGACGAAGAAGCTGTCCTATTCCCAAACTAGGAAACTGGAATCACCTGATTAGAAAGTGGGATAACTTCTTCATTCCAACTCCTATTAGATTTAGTCAACTTCCTGGTGTTTCTCCAACCCTTTATGTATCCAAATCAAGCTTCTTACAAAGTGATTCATCCTGGTTTGATTGGAACGACGAAGAAGCTTTTTTATTCCCAAACTGGGAAACTGGAATCACCTGATTAGAAAGTGGGATAACTTCTTAATCCCAACTCCTATGAGATTTATTCAACTTCCTTGTGATACTCCAACACTTTATGTATCCAAATCGAGCTTCTTACAAAGTGATTCATCCTGGTTTGATTGGAACGACGAAGAAGCTGTCCTATTCCCAAACTGGGAAACTGGAATCACCTGATTAGAAAGTGGGATAACTTCTTCATCCCAACTCCTATGAGATTTATTCAACTTCCTGGTGTTTCCCCACCATTTTATGTATCCAAATCAAGCTTCTTACAAAGTGATTCATCCTGGTTTGATTGGAACGACGGAGAAGCTGTCCTATTCCCAAACTGGGAAATTGGAATCACCTGATTAGAAAGTGGGATAACTTCTTAATCCCAACTCCTATGAGATTTATTCAACTTCCTGGTGATTCTCCAACACTTTATGTATCCAAATCGAGCTTCTTACAAAGTGATTCATCCTGGTTTGATTGGAACGACGAAGAAGCTGTCCTATTCCCAAACTGGGAAACTGGAATCACCTGATTAGAAAGTGGGATAACTTCTTCATTCCAACTCCTATTAGATTTATTCAACTTCCTGGTGTTTCTACAACCCTTTATGTATCCAAATCAAGCTTCTTACAAAGTGATTCATCCTGGTTTGATTGGAACGATGAAGAAGCTGTCCTATTCCCAAACTGGAAAACTGGAATCACCTGATTAGAAAGTGGGATAACTTCTTCATCCCAACTCCTATGAGATTTATTCAACTTCTTGGTGTTTCTCCACCATTTTATGTATAATCAAGCTTCTTACAAAGTGATTCATCCTGGTTTGATTGGAACGACGAAGAAGCTGTTCTATTCCCAAACTGGGAAATTGGAATCACCTGATTAGAAAGTGGGATAACTTCTTCATTCCAACTCCTATGAGATTTATTCAACTTCTTGGTGTTTCTCCACAATTTTATGTATCCAAATCAAGCTTCTTACAAAGTGATTCATCCTGGTTTGATTGGAACGACGAAGAAGCTGTCCTATTCCCAAACTGGGAAACTGGAATCACCTGATTAGAAAGTGGGATAACTTCTTCATCCCAACTCCTATGAGATTTATTCAACTTCCTGGTGTTTCCCCACCATTTTATGTATCCAAATCAAGCTTCTTACAAAGTGATTCATCCTGGTTTGATTGGAACGACGGAGAAGCTGTCCTATTCCCAAACTGGAAAATTGGAATCACCTGATTAGAAAGTGGGATAACTTCTTAATCCCAACTTGTTAAGATGAGGAGATGAGGAGATGAAGAGTTGATACATGGATAGAGGAAGGGATTTGGAGCAGGCAGTAACTTTGGAGATTTACCACAGTAACTTTATTGTTACTGTGGTAACTGAGGTAAAAGACTTGGGAAGTTACCTTGCATCCATTTGGAGAGTGAAACACGCCAGGAGGAGTCTGGATAAGCAAGGAGGAGTTTGGATAAGGTCTGGTCAAGGCTAGAGAGCTTTAGACAGGCTGGCACCAGCTGGAAAGCTAAAACAAGATTCCCAAGCATGTGAGGAACCTTATTGGCCAGTTTGAATCAAGCATCTTTGACTACACATGCCTCTTATCCTAGCTAGACTGAACCTGGACGAAATTATGTATCCCTAATCTATATGTGTTGTAAACTCTCTCATTAATCAATCTAATGGAGTTTTGAGCCTCTCTCTCTATTCTCTCACTAAAATCTCTTAATCTCTTTAATCTTCTCATCTGATTATCCCTGATTAGTTGAATCATGCTCTAATACACAAAAGTGTATATGGTATCAGAGCCAGGTTGCGCAAAGTGGGAGAGTGTGATTCCTTTTTCTTAAAAATCTTGAGTGTTCTTGAGTGTTCTTGGTGTTCTTAACTTCTGGGTTCATTATCTTGGTGGCGTGAGAGGTTCTGGTGAATCCAAATCATCTCAACATGGAAATGGAGCACAGACCTGAGTCAACTGTGAAGACTGAAGAGGAGAGGCATGGCGAGTGGTCAAGGTGGGCCAAAAGAGCTTTGGAAAGCTGTGGGTTATGGAGTAGTCATGGAAAGGGGAAACCTTTCATGGAAATGGCTACTGAAGAAGGTCAGACAAGAGGTCTGAAGCTGGGAAATGAAGTTGTTCAAGGAAACACTACAAAGAGTGAGATTGAAGCAACTTTAGGCAAGTCCAAGCTTGTGAGAGTCGTTGAGGACAGAGGGGTGATCCGCGGCTTGAGACAAGGAAAGGATGAGTGTTATCAGCTTGTGGGAAGGCTGAGAGAAGTATGGTCAGAGCTAGATGTGGTGAAGACACACACATCAAATCCGAGATGTTGTCAAGAAAGGAGGAAGCAAGATGTGATCTTCAGCTTCCTTATGGAAGAGGTATGTGAGCTTGTTAAATATACTTGTGATGTGTGGGAAATGAACAGGAAGCCAGAAAGATGGAAGGGAGGTACAAGCTGTAAGAGGGGAAGGTTGAGAAAACTTTCTAAGGAGTGGTTAATGAAGAGAAGGGCATGGAGAAAGGATAGCGAGTCTGAGCACTTGAGTGACAGGATGAGTGTGATCTTGAAGAGAATCAAGGATGTACTTCAGCAGATGGTTATAGGAGAGTGTTCATACTCAGCTTACATGGGAGAAACAGTAGGAGACAGTGCGGATATGAGAGGAATGGATACCAAGAGGGCAGATGAGTGTGTGACAAAGAAGGAATGGGATGAGTTGGTTAAGCATGTGTATGCTTTGGCTACGACCCGGAGTCTGGGTGCTCCTGCCAAAGCATCCACATCTAAACCCATCATCATTGACTCTGGAGCAACACACCACATGATCAGTGACAAGAGACTAATCAGTGAGGTTAAAGCAGCAACAGGGAGTGTCATGATAGCCAATGGTACCAGGATCCCAATAGAAGGAGTGGGAAACCTCAAGCTGTTTGAGAAGAACTCCACTGCCTTCTACCTACCTCAGTTTACATCCAATCTAATCTCAGTTAAGAAGGCTACAGTTGATCTGGATTGTCAAGTGGTTTTCAGACCAAATGAAGTTGAGTTCCAGGATTTGAAGACTGGAAGAGTTATTGGCAGAGGAGACAGCAAGCATCAGCTCTATCATCTCCAAACAACTGAGGCGCCTAGTCCTGTGGAGTCTGTGTGTTTAAGCAGCACAACGGATAGGTGTGATAATCTCACATGGCATGCAAGGCTGGGACATCCTCATGCCAAGGCAATTGAACTGATTCTACCAAGTATGGCGTTCAATCACTTGGAGTGTGAAGCTTGTATACTTGGAAAGCACTGTAGAACTGTCTTCCCAACATCAGAAACCAGATATGAGAATTGCTTTGATCTGGTGCATTCAGACGTGTGGACAGCTCCCTGTATGTCTAGAGACAGCCATAAGTACTTTGTGACTTTCATTGATGAGAAGTCCAAGTACACATGGATCACCATGATTCCCTCCAAAGACAGAGTCCTGGAAGCCTTCATGAACTTCCAAGCATATGTTACTAACCAGTACAATGCCACTGTGAAGATTCTGAGGTCTGATAATGGAGGAGAATACACTAGCAATGCTTTCAAGAGTCATCTTGCAAAGCATGGGATTGTGCAACAAACTAGCTGTCCTTACACACCACAACAAAATGGGGTGGCTGAGAGGAAGAACAGACATTTGATGGAGGTTGCGAGATCAATAATGTTCCACATGAATGTCCCTAAGAGGTTTTGGAGTGATGCTGTTCAGACTGCTTGCTATCTCATCAATAGAGTGCCAACCCGTGTCTTGAAGAAACTGTCTCCCTTTGAAGTATTAAACAAGGCCAAGCCACACATTGATCATTTGAGAGTCTTTGGGTGCTTATGTTATGTGATGATTCCCGGAGAAAGAAGGAACAAGCTAGAAGCAAAGAGTACTAAAGCTATGTTCATTGGGTACTCAATCACTCAGAAAGGCTACAAATGTTATGATCCAATAACTAGGAGGGTTATGGTATCTAGAGAAGTGAAGTTTGTTGAGTCTAAAGGGTATTATGAGGAGAAGAAATGGGAAGACCTAGAGGATCTGTCCCGAGCTCCATCAGAGAAGGCAACAACATTGAGGGTGTTGTTGGAGAGGCTAGGGATAGGATTATCCCAAGATCAGGAACCAGGAAGAACAGGACCTTCTAATCAAGCTGGAGAAGCTGGAGGAACAACTCCTCTTGATCATGAGAGGGGGAATGGATCTGAATCAGGGGAGCAGGAGCATAACCAAGAGGATTCAGGTCAGCATGATCAGGAGGAGACACATGAAGTAGAGAGTGGAGCTCAGTCAGGTGGAAATGAGCAGGGAGAACCTACTGGAAATGAGCAGGGAGAACCTACTGGTTTAAGAGAGGAAGCACAAGAGAATGTTCAGGCTGAAGAACAGGTTGAGACCTTGCGGAGGAGCACAAGGATAAGGAGGGATCCTTCCAACTGGGTAAACACGAGAGTGTACTACAATGCCCAGGCTGTGGAGCATCCCTCTCAAGCTGTGTGTTCCTTTGCTGAGTTTCCAGAAGAGCACATGGTGTTTATGTGTAACTTGGATGAGAATGAGATACCAAGATCTTATGAAGAAGCTATGAAGCACAAGGTTTGGAGAGATTCAGTAGGAGATGAAAGGGATGCAATGATCAGGAATGATACTTGGTATGAGAGTGAGTTACCTAAAGGGAAGAAGGCAGTTTCAAGCAGATGGATCTTCACCATCAAGTACCTTGCAAATGGGGAGATAGATAGGCGCAAGACTAGGCTGGTTGCAAGAGGATTTACACAGACTTATGGGAAGATTACATTGATACTTTTGCACCAGTGGCCAAGCTTCACACAATTCGAATTGTGTTATCTATTGCAACAAACTTGGAGTGGGATTTGTGGCAAATGGATGTGAAGAATGCGTTCTTGCAAGGTGAACTTGAAGATGAAGTATACATGCATCCACCTCCTGGTCTTGAGCATCTAGTAAAGCCAGGGAATGTTTTGAGATTGAAGAAAGCAATATATGGGTTGAAACAGTCACCTAGAGCTTGGTACAGGAAGCTGAGTACAACACTCAATGGGAGAGGCTTTAGGAAGTCTGAACTAGATCACACTCTCTTCACCTTGACAGGACCTTCAGGGAGCATTGTGATTCTAGTGTATGTGGATGATTTGATTATCACAGGAAGTGATAAGGCAGGGATTCAGGCTACTAAGGAGTTTCTCAAATCTGTGTTTGACATCAAGGATTTGGGAGAGATGAAGTATTTTCTGGGCATTGAGATATGCAGATCAAAGGAGGGTTTGTTATGTCTCAAAGGAAGTATACTATGGATATGTTGAAGGAGACTGATGTGCTTGGAGGAAAGATAGCTAAGACACCCCTTGAGGAGGGATATAAAGTTCTGCGTGAGGGGGAGGTTGAAGAGAAGCAGCTGTTTGAAGATCCTAAGCTATACAGGAAGATGGTTGGCAAGCTGATCTACTTGACCATCACCAGACCAGATATATGTTTTGCTGTGAACAAGTGAGTCAGCATATGCAGGCGCCAAAGGTCCATCACTGGAAGATGGTTGATAGGATACTGAGGTATCTGAGTGGGACGGCTGGACAAGGAGTTTGGATGGGTTGTAATGGCAGTACAGAAGTGGTTGGGTATTGTGATGCTGATTGGGCAGGAGATAGAGTGGACAGGAGATCAACTACTGGGTATTGTACATTCATTGGAGGAAACTTGGTTACTTGGAAGAGTAAGAAGCAGAAGGTTATCTCTTGTTCAAGTGCTGAAGCTGAGTATAGAGCCATGCTGAAGCTGACAAACGAGTTGGTGTGGATCAAGGGGATCTTGAAGCACCTAGAGATTGAGCAGAGTACTCCTATGACTATGCATTGTGACAATCAAGCAGCTATCCACATTGCCTCCAACTCAGTGTTTCATGAGAGAACAAAGCACATAGAGGTGGATTGCCATAAGGTGAGGCAGATGATTATCTTAGGAGTGATTCTGCCATGTTATACAAGAAGTGAAGATCAGCTTGCAGATGTGTTTACTAAGGCAGCGAGATTGAAGACAATGGAGTCCATACTATCCAGGCTTGGACTCATTGATCTTACTCCCAGGAGCTGAGCCCCTTAACCATGGAGTCTCCACTCTTTTTCCCTCATCAAAGTTTTATCCCAATGGGTTTTCTTTGGTGAGGTTTTTAATGAGGGAGGTCTTCATGGTTTCCAAGCTTGACTTGTTCCACATGGTCAAGCTTGAGGGGAGTGTTAAGATGAGGAGATGGAGGAGATGAGAGTTGATACATGGATAGAGGAGGGATTTGGAGCAGGCAGTAACTTTGGAGATTACCCCAGTAACTTTATTGTTACTGTGGTAACTGAGGTAAAAGACTTGGGAAGTTACCTTGCATCCATTTGGAGAGTGAAACACGCCAGGAGGAGTCTGGATAAGCAAGGAGGAGTTTGGATAAGGTCTGGTCAAGGCTAGAGAGCTTTAGACAGGCTGGCACCAGCTGGAAAGCTAAAGCAAGATTCCCAAGCATGTGAGGACCTTATTGCCAGTTTGAATCAAGCATCTTTGACTACACATGCTTTATCCTAGCTAGACTGAACCTGGACGAAATTATGTATCCTAATCTATATGTGTTGTAAACTCTCTCATTAATCAATCTAATGGAGTTTTGAGCCTCTCTCTCTATTCTCTCACTAAAATCTCTTAATCTCTTTAATCTTCTCATCTGATTATCCCTGATTAGTTGAATCATGCTCTAATACACAAAAGTGTATACAACTCCTATGAGATTTATTCATCTTCCTGGTGATTCTCCAACACTTTATGTATCCAAATCGAGCTTCTTACAAAGTGATTCATCCTGGTTTGATTGGAACGACGAAGAAGCTGTCCTATTCCCAAACTGGGAAACTGGAATCACCTGATTTGAAAGTGGGATAACTTCTTCATCCCAACTCCTATGAGATTTATTCAACTTCCTGGTGTTTCCCCAACCCTTTATGTATCCAAATCAAGCTTCTTACAAAGTGATTCATCCTGGTTTGATTGGAACGACGAAGAAGCTGTCCAATTCCCAAACTGGAAAACTGGAATCACCTGATTGGAAAGTGGGATAACTTCTTCATCCCAACTCCTATGAGATTTATTCAACTTCTTGGTGTTTCCCCAGCATTTTATGTATCCAATCAAGCTTCTTACAAAGTGATTCATCCTGGTTTGATTGGAACGACGAAGAAGCTGTTCTATTCCCAAACTGGGAAACTGGAATCACCTGATTAGAAAGTGGGATAACTTCTTCATCCCAACTCCTATGAGATTTATTCAACTTCCTCTTCCTCTCCACCATTTTATGTATCCAAATCAAGCTTCTTACAAAGTGATTCATCCTGGTTTGATTGGAACGACGAAGAAGCTGTCCTATTCCCAAACTGGGAAACTGGAATCACCTGATTAGAAAGTGGGATAACTTCTTCATCCCAACTCCTATGAGATTTATTCAACTTCCTGGTGATTCTCCAACATTTATGTATCCAAATCAAGCTTCTTACAAAGTGATTCATCCTGGTTTGATTGGAACGACGAAGAAGCTGTCCTATTCCCAAACTGGGAAACTGGAATCACCTGATTAGAAAGTGGGATAACTTCTTCATCCCAACTCCTATGAGATTTATTCAACTTCCTGGTGTTTCTCCACCATTTTATGTATCCAAATCAAGCTTCTTACAAAGTGATTCATCCTGGTTTGATTGGAACGACGAAGAAGCTGTCATATTCCCAAACTGGGAAACTGGAATCACCTGATTTGAAAGTGGGATAACTTCTTCATCCCAACTCCTATGAGATTTATTCAACTTCCTGGTGTTTCTCCACCATTTTATGTATCCAAATCAAGCTTCTTACAAAGTGATTCATCCTGGTTTGATTGGAACGACGAAGAAGCTGTCCTATTCCCAAACTGGGAAACTGGAATCACCTGATTAGAAAGTGGGATAACTTCTTCATCCCAACTCCTATGAGATTTATTCAACTTCCTGGTGTTTCTCCCACACATTTTATGTATCCAAATCAAGCTTCTTACAAAGTGATTCATCCTGGTTTGATTGGAACGACGAAGAAGCTGTCCTATTCCCAAACTGGGAAATGGAATCACCTGATTAGAAAGTGGGATAACTTCTTCATCCCAACTCCTATGAGATTTATTCAACTTCCTGGTGATTCTCCAACACTTTATGTATCCAAATCAAGCTTCTTACAACAAGTGATTCATCCTGGTTTGATTGGAACGACGAAGAAGCTGTCCTATTCCCAAACTGGGAAACTGGAATCACCTGATTAGAAAGTGGGATAACTTCTTCATCCCAACTCCTATGAGATTTATTCAACTTCCTGGTGTTTCTCCAACCCTTTATGTATCCAAATCAAGCTTCTTACAAGTGATTCATCCTGGTTTGATTGGAACGACGAAGAAGCTGTCCTATTCCCAAACTGGGAAACTGGAATCACCTGATTAGAAAGTGGGATAACTTCTTCATCCCAACTCCTATGAGATTTATTCAACTTCCTGGTGTTTCTCCACCATTTTATGTATCCAAATCAAGCTTCTTACAAAGTGATTCATCCTGGTTTGATTGGAACGACGAAGAAGCTGTCCTATTCCCAAACTGGAAAACTGGAATCACCTGATTAGAAAGTGGGATAACTTCTTCATCCCAACTCCTATGAGATTTATTCAACTTCCTGGTGTTTCTCCACCATTTTATGTATCCAAATCAAGCTTCTTACAAAGTGATTCATCCTGGTTTGATTGGAACGACGAAGAAGCTGTCCTATTCCCAAACTGGGAAACTGGAATCACCTGATTAGAAAGTGGGATAACTTCTTCATCCCAACTCCTATGAGATTTATTCAACTTCCTGGTGATTCTCCAACACTTTATGTATCCAAATCAAGCTTCTTACAAAGTGATTCATCCTGGTTTGATTGGAACGACGAAGAAGCTGTCCTATTCCAAACTGGGAAACTGGAATCACCTGATTAGAAAGTGGGATAACTTCTTCATCCAACTCCTATGAGATTTATTCAACTTCCTGGTGTTTCTCCACCACTTTATGTATCCAAATCAAGCTTCTTACAAAGTGATTCATCCTGGTTTGATTGGAACGACGAAGAAGCTGTCCTATTCCCAAACTGGGAAACTGGAATCACCTGATTAGAAAGTGGGATAACTTCTTCATCCCAACTCCTATGAGATTTATTCAACTTCCTGGTGTTTCTCCACATTTATTATCCAAATCAAGCTTCTTACAAGTGATTCATCCTGGTTTGATTGGAACGACGAAGAAGCTGTCCTATTCCCAAACTGGGAAACTGGAATCACCTGATTAGAAAGTGGGATAACTTCTTCATCCCAACTCCTATGAGATTTATTCAACTTCCTGGTGTTTCTCCAACACTTTATGTATCCAAATCAAGCTTCTTACAAAGTGATTCATCCTGGTTTGATTGGAACGACGAAGAAGCTGTCCTATTCCCAAACTGGGAAACTGGAATCACCTGATTAGAAAGTGGGATAACTTCTTCATCCCAACTCCTATGAGATTTATTCAACTTCCTGGTGATTCTCCAACTCCAAATCAAGCTTCTTACAAAGTGATTCATCCTGGTTTGATTGGAACGACGAAGAAGCTGTCCTATTCCCAAACTGGGAAACTGGAATCACCTGATTAGAAAGTGGGATAACTTCTTCATCCCAAGTCCTATGAGATTTATTCAACTTCCTGGTGTTTCCCCACCATTTTATGTATCCAAATCAAGCTTCTTACAAAGTGATTCATCCTGGTTTGATTGGAACGACGAAGAAGCTGTCCTATTCCCAAACTGGGAAACTGGAATCACCTGATTAGAAAGTGGGATAACTTCTTCATCCCAACTCCTATGAGATTTATTCAACTTCCTGTGATTTCTCCACCATTTATGTATCCAAATCAAGCTTCTTACAAAGTGATTCATCCTGGTTTGATTGGAACGACGAAGAAGCTGTCCTATTCCCAAACTGGGAAACTGGAATCACCTGATTTGAAAGTGGGATAACTTCTTCATCCCAACTCCTATGAGATTTATTCAACTTCCTGGTGTTTCTCCACCATTTATGTATCCAAATCAAGCTTCTTACAAAGTGATTCATCCTGGTTTGATTGGAACGACGAAGAAGCTGTCCTATTCCCAAACTGGGAAACTGGAATCACCTGATTAGAAAGTGGGATAACTTCTTCATCCCAACTCCTATGAGATTTATTTCAACTTCCTGGTGATTCTCCAACACTTTATGTATCCAAATCAAGCTTCTTACAAAGTGATTCATCCTGGTTTGATTGGAACGACGAAGAAGCTGTCCTATTCCCAAATGGGAAACTGGAATCACCTGATTAGAAAGTGGGATAACTTCTTCATCCAACTCCTATGAGATTTATTCAACTTCCTGGTGTTTCTCACACTTTATGTATCCAAATCAAGCTTCTTACAAAGTGATTCATCCTGGTTTGATTGGAACGACGAAGAAGCTGTCCTATTCCCAAACTGGGAAACTGGAATCACCTGATTAGAAAGTGGGATAACTTCTTCATCCCAACTCCTATGAGATTTATTCAACTTCCTGGTGTTTTCTCCAACACTTTATGTATCCAAATCAAGCTTCTTACAAAGTGATTCATCCTGGTTTGATTAGAACGACGAAGTAGCTGTCCTATTCCCAAACTGGGAAACTGGAATCACCTGATTAGAAAGTTGGATAACTTCTTCATCCCAACTACTATGAGATTTATTCAACTTCCTGATATTTCTCCACCTTTTTATGTATCCAAATCAAGCTTCTTTCAAAGTGATTTATCCTGGTTTGATTGGAACGACGAAGAAGCTGTCCTATTCCCAAACTGGGAAGCTGGAATCACCTGATTAGAAAGTGGGATAACTTCTTCATCCCAACTCCTATGAGATTTATTCAACTTCCTGGTGATTCTCCAACACTTTATGTATCCAAATCAAGCTTCTTACAAAGTGATTCATCCTGGTTTGATTGGAACGACGAAGAAGCTGTCCTATTCCCAAACTGGGAAACTGGAATCACCTGATTAGAAAGTGGGATAACTTCTTCATCCCAACTCCTATGAGATTTATTCAACCTTCCTGGTGATTTCTCCAACCCTTTATGTATCCAAATCAAGCTTCTTACAAAGTGATTCATCCTGGTTTGATTGGAACGACGAAGAAGCTGTCCTATTCCCAAACTGGGAAAACTGGAATCACCTGATTAGAAAGTGGGATAACTTCTTCATCCCAACTCCTATGAGATTTATTCAACTTCCTGGTGTTTCTCCACCATTTTATGTATAATCAAGCTTCTTACAAGTGATTCATCCTGGTTTGATTGGAACGACGAAGAAGCTGTCCTATTCCCAAACTGGGAAACTGGAATCACCTGATTAGAAAGTGGGATAAACTTCTTCATCCAACTCCTATGAGATTTATTCAACTTCTTGGTGTTTCTCCACCATTTTATGTATCCAAATCAAGCTTCTTACAAAGTGATTCATCCTGGTTTGATTGGAACGACGAAGAAGCTGTCCTATTCCCAAACTGGGAAACTGGAATCACCTGATTAGAAAGTGGGATAACTTCTTCATTCCAACTCCTATGAGATTTATTCAACTTCCTGGTGTTTCCCCACCATTTTATGTATCCAAATCAAGCTTCTTACAAAGTGATTCATCCTGGTTTGTTGGAACGACGAAGAAGCTGTCCTATTCCCAAACTGGAAAACTGGAATCACCTGATTAGAAAGTGGGATAACTTCTTCATCCCAACTCCTATGAGATTTATTCAACTTCCTGGTGTTTCCCCACCATTTTATGTATCCAAATCAAGCTTCTTACAAAGTGATTCATCCTGGTTTGATTGGAACGACGGAGAAGCTGTCCTATTCCCAAACTGGGAAATTGGAATCACCTGATTAGAAAGTGGGATAACTTCTTCATCCCAACTCCTATGAGATTTATTCAACTTCCTGGTGATTCTCCACACTTTATGTATCCAAATCAAGCTTCTTACAAAGTGATTCATCCTGGTTTGATTGGAACGACGAAGAAGCTGTCCTATTCCCAAACTGGGAAACTGGAATCACCTGATTAGAAAGTGGGATAACTTCTTCATCCCAACTCCTATGAGATTTATTCAACTTCCTGGTGTTTCTCCAACCCTTTATGTATCCAAATCAAGCTTCTTACAAAGTGATTCATCCTGGTTTGATTGGAACGACGAAGAAGCTGTCCTATTCCCAAACTGGGAAACTGGAATCACCTGATTAGAAAGTGGGATAACTTCTTCATCCCAACTCCTATGAGATTTATTCAACTTCCTGGTGTTTCCCCACCATTTTATGTATCCAAATCAAGCTTCTTACAAAGTGATTCATCCTGGTTTGATTGGAACGACGAAGAAGCTGTCCTATTCCCAAACTGGGAAACTGGAATCACCTGATTAGAAAGTGGGATAACTTCTTCATCCCAACTCCTATGAGATTTATTCAACTTCCTGGTGATTCTCCACCATTTTATGTATCCAAATCAAGCTTCTTACAAAGTGATTCATCCTGGTTTGATTGGAACGACGAAGAAGCTGTCCTATTCCCAAACTGGGAAACTGGAATCACCTGATTAGAAAGTGGGATAACTTCTTCATCCCAACTCCTATGAGATTTATTCAACTTCCTGGTGATTTTCCAAACATTTATGTATCCAAATCAAGCTTCTTACAAAGTGATTCATCCTGGTTTGATTGGAACGAGAAGAAGCTGTCCTATTCCCAAATGGGAAACTGGAATCACCTGATTAGAAAGTGGGATAACTTCTTCATCCCAACTCCTATGAGATTTATTCAACTTCCTGGTGTTCTCCACCATTTTATGTATCCAAATCAAGCTTCTTACAAAGTGATTCATCCTGGTTTGATTGGAACGACGAAGAAGCTGTCCTATTCCCAAACTGGGAAACTGGAATCACCTGATTAGAAAGTGGGATAACTTCTTCATCCAACTCCTATGAGATTTATTCAACTTCCTGGTGATTTCTCCACCATTTTATGTATCCAAATCAAGCTTCTTACAAAGTGATTCATCCTGGTTTGATTGGAACGACGAAGAAGCTGTCCTATTCCCAAACTGGGAAACTGGAATCACCTGATTAGAAAGTGGGATAACTTCTTCATCCCAACTCCTATGAGATTTATTCAACTTCCTGGTGTTTCCCCACCATTTTATGTATCCAAATCAAGCTTCTTACAAAGTGATTCATCCTGGTTTGATTGGAACGACGAGAAGCTGTCCTATTCCCAAACTGGGAAACTGGAATCACCTGATTAGAAAGTGGGATAACTTCTTCATCCCAACTCCTATGAGATTATTCAACTTCCTGGTGATTCTCCAACACTTTATGTATCCAAATCAAGCTTCTTACAAAGTGATTCATCCTGGTTTGATTGGAACGACGAAGAAGCTGTCCTATTCCCAAACTGGGAAACTGGAATCACCTGATTAGAAAGTGGGATAACTTCTTCATCCCAACTCCTATGAGATTTATTCAACTTCCTGGTGTTTCTCCAACCATTTATGTATCCAATCAAGCTTCTTACAAAGTGATTCATCCTGGTTTGATTGGAACGACGAAGAAGCTGTCCTATTCCCAAACTGGGAAACTGGAATCACCTGATTAGAAAGTGGGATAACTTCTTCATCCCAACTCCTATGAGATTTATTCAACTTCCTGGTGTTTCTCCACCATTTATGTATCCAAATCAAGCTTCTTACAAAGTGATTCATCCTGGTTTGATTGGAACGACGAAGAAGCTGTCCTATTCCCAAACTGGAAAACTGGAATCACCTGATTAGAAAGTGGGATAACTTCTTCATCCCAACTCCTATGAGATTTATTCAACTTCCTGGTGTTTTCCCCCACCATTTATGTATCCAAATCAAGCTTCTTACAAAGTGATTCATCCTGGTTTGATTGGAACGACGAAGAAGTTGTCCTATTCCCAAACTGGAATCACCTGATTAGAAAGTTGGATAACTTCTTCATCCCAACTCCTATGAGATTTATTCAACTTCCTGGTGATTCTCCACCATTTTATGTATCCAAATAAAGCTTCTTACAAAGTGATTCATCCTGGTTTGATTGGAACGACGAAGAAGCTGTCCTATTCCCAAACTGGGAAACTGGAATCACCTGATTAGAAAGTGGGATAACTTCTTCATCCCAACTCTTATGAGATTTATTCAACTTCCTGGTGTTTCTCCACAATTTTATGTATCCAAATCAAGCTTCTTACAAGGTGATTCATCCTGGTTTGATTGGAACGACGAAAAAGCTGTCATATTCCAAACTGGGAAACTGGAATCACCTGATTAGGAAGTGGGATAACTTCTTCATCCCAACTCCTATGAGATTTATTCAATTCCTGTGTTCTCCACCATTTTATGTAGAACATCAGCTTCTTACAAAGTGATTCATCCTGGTTTGATTGGAACGACGAAGAAGCTGTATCTTATTCCAAACTGGGAAACTGGAATCACCTGATTAGAAAGTGGGATAACTTCTTCATTCCAAATCCTATGAGATTTATTCAACTTCTGTGCCTTGTGTTTCTCCACCATTTTAAATGTATCCAAATCAAGCTTCTTACAAAGTGATTCATCCTGGTTTGATTGGAACGACGAAGAAGCTGTCCTATTCCCAAACTGGGGAAACTGGAATCACCTGATTAGAAAGTGGATAACTCTTCCTTCTCCCAACTCCTATGAGATTTATTCAACTTCCTGGTTTTTCTCCAACATTTTATGTATCCAAATCAAGCTTCTTACAAAGTGATTCATCCTGGTTGATTGGAACGACGAAGAAGCTGTCCTATTCCAAACTGGAAACTGGGAATCACCTGATTAGAAAGTGGGATAACTTCTCAATC